>NC_058131.1:137966924-137978794 GCF_016433145.1 Gracilinanus agilis | reverse complement strand
CAAATTGGAAAAGGAGGGAATGTCCTTCAATTGGGGAATGGCTGAACAAACTGTGGTATATGCGGGTGATGGAATACTATTGTGCTAAAAGGAATAATAAACTGGAGAAGTTCCAGGCGAACTGGAGAGACCTCCGGGAACTGATGCAGAGCGAAAGGAGCAGAGCCAGAAGAACTCTATACACAGAGACTGATATACTGTGGTAAAATTGAATGTAATGGACCTCTGTACCAGCAGCAATACAATGACATAGGACAATTCTGAGGGATTTATGGTAAAGATGCTACCCACATTCAGAGGAAGGACTGCAGGAGAGGAAACATATAAGAAAAACAACTGCTTGAACGCATGGGTCGGGGTGGACATGACTGAGGGTGTAGACTCGAATCTACCACACCAATGCAACTACCAACAATTTGGAAATTGGTCTTGTTCAAGGACACATGACAAAACTAGTGGAAACGGGCATCGGCCAAGGGGGGGGGGTTGAAGGGGAAAGGTGGAGCATGAATCATGTAACCATGTCAAAAATGAATATTAATAAATATTTAAAAAAAAAAGATAAAAAAAAATGGTCAGATCACAGATGCATTTGAGTCTTGAGTATGGACAAGAGTTGATCAGGATGAGAAGTCATAGACGGAACAACATTTAAAAGGAAAGTAATAGTCACATCAAGGAAATCATTGGTCCATTGAAATTTGAAATCTCTAAAACAAGTCAATAGGAAAAGGATAGAAATCCACGAAAACTTTTGGTTCCCCAAGGTATGTAAATAATTAGGTCCATGCAAAATTATGCAAATAGACTTGCTATTAAATGGATGTTCTGTTCCTTAGTCATCAATTTTTTTTCAAAGTAGAAATATATTAAGAAGTCCTAGGAAAGGCTCCATCACTAGAAAATTACTCCATTTCTAATTGTTTAGTCCAATTCCTACATTCTCTCATTTTAAAAATTCTCTGCAAAATAGATACAATGAAGCTAGGAATAATTTCACCCCAGACAGAATCTGATTATGGACTTCGATATGTGGTTGAAAATTCTCCTCATGCAAATTTAAGTATTTTTAAACAATAATAAGGATTTTTGCAGCTACTCAACATAACTAATTCAAAAAATAGCAGGGAACTAGTTCAGGGCCAACAGGCCAGTAAAACCATTGTGAAATACTGGACAGGAATTCAGTTATTAAAGGTAGATATCAAGAGAATCTTTTGTGTTTCTAATGCTTATTCAAAGTCAACAGCTTAGATTTCATGGGCAACTTTCTCCTGAAATATTTCAGAGAGTTTTTTTAATTCCCTTATCTCAATATGGCAAGAACGATATTACAGATACTGTGATCTCAATTTTACAAAGGAGGGAATGAAGGCAAAAAGAGATTATATTATTTGCCTGGGGTCATTTAGTTAAATATATTCCAGAGTCTGATGACTACACAAGGACTTTGATCCTTTGTTTAGGGATATTAAAAAAAAAAGTTAGCAAAAATGGAAAGAAAATTGGTTCTTATTGTATTTGTTCAAATCTTTATTAGATGGCAAAAATGCCTCTACCCAAATTTTGTTAAATACTTTGCCAATATCCAAATAAACTCTGTCTATGACAATCTGCTGATCTGTCCTTGATTTAGTCATGCAGACCCTTTGAGATCACATCTTTTTCTAGATATCTCCTTTTACCATATCTTTACAAATAGCTTTTGAAGATGGCAAAGAAGGTACAGGAACCCATCTGATTTCTACCAAATTAGCCTCCAAAAAGCAATGACATAACACCTCAACACAAATTCTCAAGCAGCATAACCCACAAAAAGACAAACAACTTAGAAGGCCAGCACAAGGGATCTGGTGCACTGAGGTAGAGGCAGAACACAGCATACCAGGGCAGGCCCTGCTGAGGCAACAGGCTTTGGGCACAGCTAAAGCAACAGCCAAGGCTTCTGGAACTCTCAGGCAAAGATGGTAAGGGGATCAGACAACTGCTTAAGAGAGATTCCGGGGGTCCTTTTTCAAGCTCTGGGTGAAAGACTTTTCTTGCATTGCCCATACACAGAACCAGGTCTCAGCCCTGGGGCACAGTCATAAGATGAGGAACAGCACTGGCATATGCCAGCACTTGTAGCCACAGGGGAGCAGGAGACCCTGATCCCACTTCCAAGGGGTAAAAGAATGCTTGGGGTTACTCACAGACCAGGGCATAGACCCAGAGAGTATAAAACACAACTTCTAACATCATATCACCTTGGAAGAATTGAAAGCAGATAGATTCTTAGTTCCAGTTCTAAAGACAGCACTAAGAATTTGAAGCTTGGAACAGTGCTCCTTTCACCACAATTATATATAGTCCAACTGTAACAGTTTTTTAAACTAAAAAAAAAAGCAGGAAAAAAAAGCCTCTAAATCGCAATTATTTAGAGAAATGCAAATAAAAACAACTCTGATGTATCACCCCAAACCGATCAGATTGGCTACTATGATATAAGAAGAAAATGAAAAAAAAATTGGAAGGGATATGGGCCACAAATGCATTGTTTGGGGAGTTGTGAACTGATTCAATCATTCAGGAGAACAATCTGGACCTAAGGCCAAAGGACTATAAAACGGTACATACCCTTTGACTCAGCAATACCATTACTAGGTTTGTATTCCAAAGAGATTTTTTAAAAAGAGGAAACAAGGAAAGGACCCATAGGTACAAAAATATGTAAAGAAACTCTTTTTAGGGTGGCAAAGATTTGGAAACAGGAATGTCTGAGTAAGTTATAGTATATGAGTGTAATGGAATACTATGGTACTGTAAAAAATGACAAGCAGGAGGAGCTCAGAAAAACCTGGAAAAACTTACACAAACTGAAGCAAAGAAAAACTAGTAGAGCCACAACATTATACAGTGACAAAAATACTTTACAATGGACAACAGTGAATAACAGTCATTACAAGAAATATAATATCCAAAACTATCCCAAAGGACTCACAATAAAAAATGTCATCTTCGTCTAGAGAAAAATAAATTAGTCTGAATCCAGACCAAAGCAAACTTCTTAATTTTTTTTCTATTTGAGTTTCCTTCCACAAAAGGATTAATATGAGGAAATGTTTTAAATAATTGCACATATAAAATCTATATGAGAGTGCTTACCCTCTCAAAGGAGGTGGGTGGTTACAAGGAGGTAGGGAGAGAGAGGATTCAAGATTCAATAATCTTTGAAAAATATTGGAAGCTGTTTTTCAAGAATTGGGTGAAAATTAAATTAAATTAAAATAAATACAATCTCTTTAAAAATAGCTTTCACAATGTATCTGTAAATCAAAGTCAAGTTCACTAGCCTATAATTTACAGACCTCATTCTCTTTACTTTTCTTTTTAATCAGGAGAACATATTCTCTTCTGCAATGCTGCAGCAACTCTGTCATCCTTCATGATCTTTCAGTGATCTTTGATTGTGGCTTAGCAACTAAATGAGCCAGTTATTTCAGCATCCTCAGCATGACTGAGAAGCAGATAAATTTCATTTGGGTGTTCTCCCAACCTTCAAATTAGTGCTTCCTTCTTCCTATAAACTGAAAAGGTTTGAACATCCTTTATTATCACTGATCTCTTATCCTATGTGCACCATCCTTACTCTCCAGATCTCTACTCTTCATCACTCTTTGGGATGTTCAGTGATAACTAAGATATTAGTTGATAATGAGTTTAGGTTTTGATCCCTCCCAACTTGGAAAATGTGCATTTTATAAGATGATGTAGATTGGTTAGATAAGTCCTCTATCCTTCCCACAAGTGGAAGGAGAAAAGATATTTAACTGGATTATTGATATGGAAATAAGACCCCAGACACCAAAGGAGTTCTAACAACGTCATGTTTTATTTTTCTTATATAATTTATAATCTGAAGGTGACTAGCTTCTACTTATCCTATATTGGTTCATTTGTAAAAAGTTCTAGCTCCTTTTGTTTGCCTTAGTTTAAAATGCATACAGACTCTAATCACTATTTGAAATTGGGATCTAGTTCTAGAGAAAGTCAATTTCTGAGATTGCTATTGTGTTCCCGTTATTTCTTAAAATAAGAACAAGAGTGATAGTGAGGAATAAACAAAAATCTCTTTATATCATTTTTAGGAACTGAGTATAGTTGTTTACAAAAGTATGATTATTTTTTTCTCCTTGAAATTCAGAACTAGACAAGGATACAAGGATATTTTTAAATCTAAACAAATTGAATTATAATATTGGCAGGAGGAATAACAGAAAGGTTGGTTGTTTGGGGTAAGCCTGCATTAACTCCCTCTCAAATTACACCTTATATTCACTAATAGAAATATAGTGTCCCTAAAGCTACCTTCCAGTATAGGGTTGGTGGAAGAGTTTTGAGCTGAGAATCCATCAATTATCATTACTACATGACTCTGTAATGGTTACAAAGCACTTTCTATCCATTATCTTCTTTGTTCCTCATAACCAGCCTAGGAGATAGCTACTACAAGTTTAATTAACTTCATTTTATAGATGAAGAATAGTCTCAGAGAAGTTAAGTGGATTGTCTATAAACATATTATCATAGTGGGGAATTTGCTCTCAGTTCTCCTCTGACTCTGAGTCCAGGACTTGGATTAATAAAAAGATAATTATGGCATCATTGTCTTATACTTCCTATCTTTCCTTGGCTACCTCTCTACCCAACCCTGAACATACTCTCCCTCCACCCCACCACAATGAACACTTCAGCAAATCATTTAAGGTTTCCATGATATTGCTCTTCTCTTACCTATCTGACTGCTTCTTCTCAGATTCCTTTGTTGGTTCTCCATTCATGTCACACCCAAGACTCTATTCTGGACTTTCCCTTCTTTTCCTTAAATACTATCTCACTTGCTGATCTCATCAGATCCCATTAGATTCAATGATCATCTTTAAACAGATGATCCCCATATTTGGATGTCCAGTCCTAATCTCTCTTTAGCTAGTGTTACATCATCAGTTTCCTTTGGGACATCTGCAGAAATGTCAAACTCAAAATATCCTAAAAAAATAATTATTTCCTCTCCCCTCTTCACAGCTGGTCTGTTACTTTCAAGTTTACTACCACCCTGCCAGTCACTCAAGCTCAAAATCTCAGAATATTATCAAATCTTTATTCTCACTCTATGTATATAATCTGTTATCACAAATCATCTTATCTACTTTCATATTTTCCTTTCTCTCCACTCATATAGCTACCAACTTAATTCAGTCTCATTACCTCCTTGATGGACAATTACAATACTCTTTTCATTGGTCGCCCTGCCACAAATCTGTCATTTCAGTTAACCCCCACACTCAACTCTCATAGTTATTTTCTTTATTAAAGTCTAGGTCTGTTCATGTTACCCTTTCCATTTCCCATGTTAAAAACCAGTGGCTCACTATTTACCTCATCTTCAAGTATAAAGTTCTCTGATAGTTGAAGGTCTTCAGAACCTAGTCCTTTCTTACATTTTCATTCTTTTGATATTTTACTCCCTTTCATGTCAACAATTAACATGTGCTCATTTTGCATTTGCTCTCTTCCAGGCATTGAACTAAGTTAAGTGATGGGGAGCCAGAGAAAGGCAAAAATATGGTCCCTGACCTCAGAGAGCTCACATTTGAATGAAGAAATGGCATGAAAAAATTGTGTATGTGTACACACACACACACACACACACACACACACAGGGTCAAAGTAATTTTCCTAGTCACCTCCCTTACTCAGTAAACTCTAGTGGCTCCCCATCATCCTGAAGATTAAATCTAAAATAGTCTATTTAGCTCTTTGCAACCTATTCCCTTCCTATCTCTCCAGTTTTCTTACATTTTACATTTTATTTCCTTCCACCTTCTCTGTGATCTAGCAACACCTGAATTTTTGCTATTCCCTACTCAGAACCCTCCATCTGCTGACTCCTTGCCCTTTCATTGGCTGTCCTTCATACTTGGAGTGCTTACCCTCCTCACCATTGCCTGATGACTTCTCTGGCTTCCTTTAAGACTCACCTTAAATCCTACCTTTGGCAGGAGACTTTCCTCCTTCCCCCTCTAATACCCTCACTCCTCATTGCTAGGACCTTCCTTCTGAGTTCCTTTCCATCTGTTTTGTATATACCTAGGTCAAGTCCTTAACATTCTATTTAAACCCAAGAACTATGGTTGTTTGGTTTTTTAAATTTTTCTTTATCTTCTCAGTGTTTAGCATAGTGGCCAGACATGGTAAATGCTGAATAAGAGTTTGTTGACTAAATGACTGAAGCTAGAGGCAGCTGGTATTATAGTGCATAGAGGGTTTGGCCTAGAGTCAAGAAAACCTGAATTCAAATCCAAGCTCAGACATATACTAAATGCATGACTCTGGGCAAGTTACTTAACCTCTGATGACTTCAGTTTCCCCAACTATACAATGGGGATAATAATAGCACCAATCTCAGAGGATTGGTATGATGGTCAAATATTTGTTAAAAAAACAAAAACAAAAACAAAAAAACCTTTGCACATTCCTAGTTAGGTGACCCTGGGCAAGCCACTTAACCCCCATCACCTAGCTCTTACCACTCTTCTGCCTTAGAATCAATATACAATTCTGATTCTAAGACAGAAAGTAAGAGTTTAAAAAAAAAGACTTAGCACAGTGCCCAGCACCTAGTAGGTATTATGTAAATGCTTATTCTCCTTAATTTCTTCTTCATTAGAAGTGAGATTGTCCCTTTCATCTTTGATGCTGTTAATTTGATTTTCCTCTGTATTATTTTGTTAGATTGACTAGTAGTATATCTATTTTATTTGTTTTTTCCAAAGTACTAGCTCCTAGTCTTATTTATTAGTTCAATAGTCTTTTGCTTTCAATTTGATTAATTTATCCTTTAATTTTTAGGATTTCCAATTTAGCTTTATCTTGGGATTGTTAATTTGTTCTTTTTCTAATTTTTTAAGTTGCAAGCACAATTCATTGATCTCTTCCCTCTCTATTTTGTTGGTATAGGCACTCAGTGATATAAATTTTCCCCTTAGTATTGCTTTGGCTGTATGCCATAGGTTTTGATATGAGGTCTCCTCATTGTCATTCTCTTTAATGAAGTCTGTAATTGTTTCTGTGATTTCTTCTTTGGCCCGACTGTTTTGAAGAATTACATTATTTAGTTTCCAATTAACTTTAAATTTGCCTTTGCATGGACTCTTGTTAATTATAATTTTTGCTGCATTATGATCTGAAAGAGTGGCATTTATTATTTCTGCTTTTCTGCATTTGTTTGCAATATTTCTATGCCCTAGTACATGGTCAGTCTTTCTATATGTACCATTTATTGCTGAGAAGGTGTATTCCTTTTTATCCCTGTTCAGTTTTCTCCAGATATCTATTAACTCTAATTTTTCTAGCATTTCATTTACTGTGGGAGGCCAATAAGAGAAACAGAGTCTCATATAGGTAAAAATCTGAGACTCCTCTTTTGACTCCTTTTCAGATCCACACCTTTTCTTATTAGAAAACATTATAGCCTTATTGAAAAGCTTTAAGTTCCTAGAAAACCAACAGTTAAGAGGTTAACAGTTTTTCTTTAAGACAGAAATGCAGAAAATTAAGCACAAAACTGTTCTCAGGCAGTCAAGGTCAAAACTGGACAAAAGTTAGACAAGGCTCATCCAGAAGGTGCTTTCCTCCTGATAAGGTTATAAGACTCAGCCTTGGGACTTTTTCCTCATCCAGCATTATCTTCATGAGAAAATTCTTTGTAAAACTATAACTTTATTGTGCTTTGATACGACATAATTTGTAATTTCTGTGCAACTGCAAAGTTCTGGGGTTGTGTGTGTGTGTGTGTGTGTGTGTGTGTGTGTGTGTGTGTGTGTGAAATAAGTCTTGAAATATATGAATAAAATTCCATGCTGCTGGAGAAAGGAAAGCAGCTATGAGCTAACCAAAAGATCTCCTGTGTCTGTTTCTTTCTTAACAACTAAGCTATCCTTATCTGATTATCTGGAGATGTTGGATAGCTTTCAACAATTTACTTCCCTTCTTTCTTATTTATTTTTTGGTTCAATTTATTTAGTTCTGAAAGGGGAAGGTTAAGATCTCTGACTAGTATGGTCTTAATATCTATTTCCTCCTTGAGCTCCTTCAGTTATTCCTTTAGAAATCTAGATGCTATACCATTTGGTGCACAAATGTTTAGTAATGATATTATTTCATTGTTTATAGTACTTGTAAATGCTTATTCTCTTCCTATCCCCCTTTCCATCTATTATCCAATTATATTAGTCTATTTGTTATTTCTTCCAAGGAGAAATCTCCCATCCCTTTGTCTTTGCACTGGTTATTCCGTAGATCCCAGGAAGCCACACCTCCTCTGCTCCATTTCCTAGTTTGCCTGGCTTCTGTCAAGACTAATTTTTAAAACTAAATCCCACTTTCAGTAGGAGACCTTTCCCAGTTACCCCAATCCCTAGTGCCTTCCCTTATGAGATCACTTTCTACTTACCCTGAAGATATTCTTCCTGTGCCTAGTTAATCAAATGTTGTGTATTACATTAGAATGTGAGCTCCTCAAGAGCAAAGGCTGCTTTTACCCTTTCTTTGTATCCCCTGAAATTAGAATGCTGCCTGGCACTTGGCAGACACTTAATAAATACAGGTTGCTTGATTATGTAATTATTTGTATCATTTATTATTAAAAGCATTGTAATAAATTCTTACTAACCAGCAGGATCCCATTTTATTCCGAATATAGGAGTTTGGATGTGACCACCTAAATAGTTCCTTCTAACTCTAATGTTTTAATTATTTACAGTTTGATCTCAATTGGCTCCTTTGCTCTTGTGACATTGCAAGGTCATAAGAATGAATGGATGCTGAATAGATTATCCCACATACTCTTCCCTTTCAATCCCCATCCTCATCCATTTTCTGTCTTATATTTCAATTTTCATTCACTTCATTCTTTAGAGGTGAGAGAAATCTAAGGGAGGTGGGAGCTAAGGGTGGATGGATACCGAAGGGCAGCCAAAAGTCCCTCGGGTTCCTCTTACTATTCAGCCGCTTATACAAGTGCTTTATGTTCTGGCTGGGCCCTGGTCTTGACGTAAAACTTCACCATTCCATATAAATAATGGCTGTAATTAATAATAAATGAGAAGCCTGGGGAATTGCAAAGCAGAATTTTGTGGCTTAGAGATTTATACAGCTGCACCCTGTGCCAACACAAGACATGTATGGAAAAAAACTAAGTTGCTATCATTCTGGATTCAGGATATATTGCTAAGAAACCCTATGTGCTAAGTGCTTATCTTGTGCAGAAAATAGTAAAGAGTCACTGAAGAAATTTCTGGGCTGATTCCTGGCCTCTACTGTTTCAAATGTAAAGGAGGACCTTTTGAGTTTATTGATCTATAGCTCCTTCCAAATCAATACTGGGGTCCTTTGGTCTCTGGAGGCTCCCACAAGTCAGATGATTTGCCTGGTCAGGTGGCCAAGATACTCATACTATTAAAGTGACACATGAGGAAAAAATAATAGATACATAATAGTGGCTTTTACGCAGGAATAGTAGGGTCTTCTAAGCAATTCAAACGCAATATCAGCCAAGAGATTAATTAGAAATGAAAAAGGATCCCAAAATGATTTTGGTTCCAAAGAGAAAACTGAGAAGGAAAAACTGGGAAGGATCTTAGATTAGATTCTCTAATTTGGTATTTAAATTCCCCAAAGGCAAGATATAGTCTGTATTTGTGTCTCCAATATCTAGCACAGTCCTTGGCACCTAGCAAGAACAAAATAAAGGTTTGTTGTCTGATTGTAACTAAAAGCAGTTATGAGTGTTAAGACAGTTTAGCACTTCACCACACTGGGTACCAGGTTACCAGCAAGGTACAGAATAGATCCTGCCTTCAAGGAATTTAAATACCAAATTAGACAATCTAATCTAAGAACCTTCCCATTTTTTCCTTCTCAATTTTCCCTTTGGAACCAAAATAGTTTTTGGACCCCTTTTCACTTCTAATTAATCTGTTGGCTGGTATCATCTAAGCATTTGTCTTTTTTCTTTCCAAGGAGTTACTCATGAAAACTCTAAAAGAAGTGGTCAGTTCCATTTTTGTGGGAAAAAGCAGAAATATGTGGTTATATTGCCCATTTAAAGCTTCCCAAATCACACACTTATGTTTTATTTATTTATTTGTTTGTTTGTTTATTTTTTAAAACCCTTACCTTCCTTTTTGGAGTCAATACTGTGTATTGGCTCCAAGGCAGAAGAGTGGTAAGGGTAGGCAATGGGGGTCAAGTGACTTGCCCAGGGTCACACAGCTGGGAAGTGTGTGAGGTCAGATTTGAACCTAAGACCTTCCATCTCTAGGCCTGGCTCTCAATCCACTGAGCTACCCAGCTGCCCCCATCACTTATGTTTTTAGATCATTAATAAATAATGCTTAATTTAAAACTGAAGGATAATATTTCAGGAGATAATTGTATTAAACCAAGACCCTGGAATAACATTGGAAATATTATGAAATAGATATTATTAAGCAGTATGGAACAGGATTTCATGCTGGACTGAGTAAACAGGGTCTAAATTCAAATCATACCTCTGGTACATGCAAATTGTGTAACCAAAAATGTTTCATTTAAACATTCCTATTTATAAACCAGAAATCAAATCTCACAGAACTATTGGGAGATACTTAAATTACTTCAGGTTTCCCTCAAATCATATATGCACATGTAAATGATGAATTCAGCAATATTACAAGAGTCCTTTTGTGGTTTTTTTTCCCCTGAGACACTATACAAGTGATTTTCCCTTGGTTATCCATTTTGTCTTTATCTCCTGGGTTCTTTTAGGAAGAAATCCCTTAATATTCTAATTCTAATGGGTTTTCTCCTCCTTTTAATAGGCATGGGGTAACTTATTTAGTTATTCCTCCTCTCCTTAGTAGTTGTATATATATTTTCCTTTTTTTGTATTTCTGTTGTTTAGTGGGTTCGAAGTCAAATAACCATTACACCTATCTTTTTCTCATCAGCCAGGAATGTTTTTTTTTCAAACATTTATTAATATTCATTTTTAACATGGTTACATGATTCATGCTCCTACTTTCCCCTTCACCCCCCGCACTCCCCCCACCCATGGCCGAGGCACATTTCCACTAGTTTTGTCATGTGTCCTTGATCAAGACCAATTTCCAAATTGTTGGTAGTTGCATTGGTGTGGTAGTTTCGAGTCCACACCCTCAATCATGTCCACCCCGACCCATGCGTTCAAGCAGTTGTTTTTCTTATATGTTTCCTCTCCTGCAGACCTTCCTCTGAATGTGGGTAGCGTCTTTACCATAAATCCCTCAGAATTGTCCTGGGTCATTGCATTGCTGCTGGTTCAGAGGTCCATTACATTCGATTTTACCACAGAATGTCAGTCTCTGTGTATAGAGTTCTTCTGGCTCTGCTCCTTTCGCTCTGCATCAGATCCCGGAGGTCTCTCCAGTTCGCCTGGAACTTCTCCAGTTTATTATTCCTTTTAGCACAATAGTATTCCATCACTTGCATATACCACAGTTTGTTCAGCCATTCCCCAATTGAAGGACATACCCTCCTTTTCCAATTTGTTGTCACCACAAAAAGCGCAGCTATGAATATTTTCGTACAAGTCTGTTTATCTATGATCTCTTTGGTGTACAAACCCAGCAATGGTATGGCTGGATCAAAGGGCAGGCATTCTTTTATAGCCCTTTGAGCATGATTCCAAATTGCCAGCCAGAATGGCTGGATCAGTTCACAGCTCCACCAGCAATGCATTAATGTCCCAATTTTGCCACATCCCCTCCAACATTCATTACTCTCCCCTTCTTTCATTTTAGCCAATCTGC
>NC_058131.1:137964921-137966836 GCF_016433145.1 Gracilinanus agilis | reverse complement strand
TTTAAAGTCTTTCCTTTCCCAGAGATCTGACAAGTATACTATTCTGTGTTCACTTAACATGTTTATAGTTTCCCTCTTTATATTCAAGTCGTTCACCCATTCTGAATTTATCTTGGTGTAGGGTGTGAGATGTTGATCTAGACCTAATCTCTCCCATATTGTTTTCCAGATTTCCCAGCAGTTTTTGTCAAATAGTGGATTCATGTCCCAAAAGTTGGGCTCTTTGGGTTTATCATACACTGTCTTGCTGATGTCATTTATCCCCAGTCTATTCCATTGATCCTCCTCTCTATCTCTTAGCCAGTACCATATTGTTTTGATGACTGCTGCTTTATAGTATAGTTTAATATCTGGTACTGCCAGGCCCCCTTCCTTCACATTTTTTTTCATTATTTCCCTTGATATTATTGATCTTTTGTTATTCCAAATGAAATTTGTTATAGTTTTTTCTAATTCAGTAAAGAAGTTTTTTGGTAGCTTGATAGGTATGGAACTAAAGAGGTAAATTAATTTGGGTAGAATTGTCATTTTTATTATGTTAGCTCGACCTACCCATGAGCAATCAATGGCTTTCCAATTGTTTAGATCCAGTTTTATTTGTTTGGAAAGTGTTTTGTAGTTGTTTTCATATAATTGCTGTGTTTGTTTTGGTAGGTATATTCCTAAGTATTTTATATTGTCTAGGGTGATTTTAAATGGTGTTTCTCTTTCTACTTCTTGCTGCTTTAGTGTGTTGGAAATGTATAGAAATGCTGATGATTTATGTGCATTTATTTTGTATCCTGCAACTTTGCTAAAGTTGTTGATTATTTCTACAAGCTTCTTAGTTGATTCTCTAGGATTTTTTAAGTAGACGATCATATCATCTGCAAAGAGTGATAGCTTAGTCTCCTCATTGCCCACTTTGATACCTTCAATTTCTTTTTCTTCTCTAACTGCAACTGCTAGTGTTTCTAGTACTATGTTAAATAATAGAGGTGATAATGGGCATCCTTGTTTTACTCCTGATCTTATTGGGAAGGCTTGTAATTTATCCCCATTGCATATGATGTTTGTTGATGGTTTTAGGTATATACTGTTTATTATTTTTAGGAAAGGTCCTTCATTTCCTATACTTTTCAGTGTTTTCAATAGGAATGGATGCTGTATTTTGTCAAAGGCTTTTTCAGCATCTATTGAGATAATCATGTGATTTTTGTTTCTTAGACTGTTGATATGGTCAATTATGTGGATGGTTTTCCTAATGTTGAACCAACCTTGCATTCCTGGTATAAATCCCACCTGATCGTGGTGGATGATCTTCTTAATTACTTGCTGGAGTCTCTTTGCTAGTATTCTATTTAAGATTTTTGCATCTATGTTCATTAGGGAGATTGGTCTGTAGTTTTCTTTCTCTGTTTTTGATATCCATGGCTTTGGAATCAGTACCATATTTGTGTCATAAAAGGAATTTGGTAGGACTCCTTTACTTATCATAACAAATAATTTGTATAGTATAGGGATTAGTTGCTCTTTGAATGTCTGATAGAATTCACTTGTGAATCCATCAGGCCCTGGCAATTTTTTCTTAGGGAGTTCTTTGATGGCTTATTCAATTTCTTTTTCTGATATGAGATTATTTAGGTATTCTATTTCTTTTGCTGTTAATCTAGGCAGTTTATATTTTTGTAAATATTCTTCCATATCTCCTAAATTGTTATATTTATTGCCATACAATTGGGCAAAATAGTTTTTAATGATTGCCTTAATTTCCCCTTCATTAGAGGTGAGGTCTCCCTTTTCATCTTTGATACTATCAATTTGGTTTTCTTCTTTCCTTTTTTTATTAGATTGACCAGTACTTTGTCTATTTTATCTGTTTTTTCAAAGTACCAGCTTCTAGTCTTATTTATTAATTCAATAGTTCTTTTACTTT
>NC_058131.1:137929199-137945092 GCF_016433145.1 Gracilinanus agilis | reverse complement strand
CCCCCCTTCCCCTCTCTCTTCTCCACTTATGCCAAGAATGATGGGGCCTGGTGGTGGTCCTGAGCTGCTGCTGCTGCTACCACTGAACTCATCTAACTCATTAAGGTTTTCTAAGGGATTTATACATGTGGGTTAATTTTATTTTATTTTATTATTTTGTGTGTGTGTGTGTGTGTGTGTGTGTGTGTGTGTGTGTGTGTGTGTGTGTGTGAGCTCATTTTAGACTCCTCACAATGGTATCACGGAGGTGTTAGGCATATGATTATCTCTATTTTACAGATGAGAAAATTGTAGCTCAGTGATTTGACCAATTCTACAAAGTTCAGAAGTACCAAAGTTTGTGTTTGAATCCCAGGCTTCCAGGATCCCAGTTCAGCACCCTATCATTCTATCTACTATGCCGTACTAACGCTTATTTTATATTATTAATGATCATTTTTATGCTTCTGATAGCTGTAGTGATCATGGTGACTGGGATGGTGATGGTGGTAGCGATGGTGAACTCGGCCATGACAGTGATGGAGACAGTCATCATGATGGTGATAAGGATGATGATGATGATGAGTGATGCTGAAGGGCACAGTGATGGCAGTGATGATGATGATAGAGGTGACAGAGCTCATGGTGTTGATGATGATATGGTGGTGATGGAAATGATGACAACAGTGATAATAATAATGATTATGAAGATGGTGAAGGTTCTGATGATATGAGAAATGGTGGTGATAGTGATGGTGGTGGAGGTGATGCTGATGTTAATACAGTGATACCAAGACTGAAGGTAGTGATGTCAATGATGTTGTCACTGAATGTTTCTTTTCTTTTTTCTTTTCTTTTCTTTTCTTTTCTTTTTTCTTTCCTTTCCTTTTTTATTTTCCTTTCCTTTCTCTTTCCCTTCCCTTTTTCCTTTCCTTTCCTTTTCTTTCCTTTCCTTTCTTTTCCTTTCCTTTCCCTCTTTTTCTCTCTCTTTAGCTTACTTTTCAGTCAGGAAGCCATTCTTGAAAACATCTTAACATGTTGTTTCTAATTAACTTACTCTGTCTAATTTGACTCCTTTACTGGCTACCTGCAGTTGGTACCCAAAGCAGATATCTACATTGAATTTTTGGTCAACACATTCTCAGGTGTAAACTGGGCCCTGCTCTCCATATCAGGCACCAAACTGTCTGTTTCTCTCTAAGTGGGGAATTTTCATATAACCACTTTGGAGAAAGTATTATAACCAGATGCTAAAAGCCAGGTAGTATTGCATAGGTCCTATAGATCAGTGATGGGCAAACTCAGCAGGTGGGCCAGATGCAGCCCGCTGAAATGTTCTATCCAGCCACACATTATTCTTCATCTGAAGAATACAATGAGTAGGATACAATACAATGAAACTTCAAAAGAGTTGCTTTAGAAACAGACTGAGAGATGAGCATTTCCTTTCCTTTGGCCCCCCTTTAAAAAGTTTGCCCATCACTGCTATAGATCAAAAGAAAACCAGTTGGAGCAAATAGCTCTGGCAGAAAGTAAATGCCAGTTCAGGTACAAACTAGACAAGATAACCTCAGGAGTTCTTTCTAACCCTGGGATTCCATGATTCAGTCATTTTTAAAAATTACTTACTTATTTAGAATATTTTTCCATGGCTCCATTATTCATGATTTTCCCTTTCTCCTTCCTTCCTCCTCCCAGAGCTGACAAACAGTTCCACTGGGTTATACATGTATCATTATTCAAAACCTATTTCCATGTTATTCATATTGGCAGTAGAGTGATCTTTTAACATCAAAACCTCAATCATATCCCTATCACACTACATGATTGATCCTCTGTTTTCCTTCTGCATTTCTGCTCCCACAGTTCTTTCTCTGGATGTGGATAGTGTTCTTTCTAAATTCCTCTGGATTGTCCTGGGTCGTTGCATTGCTGCTAGTAGAAAAATCTGTTATATTTGATTGTGCCATAATGTATCAGTCTCTGTGTACAATGTTCTCCTGGTTCTGCTCCTTTTGCTCTGCACATGATACTTTCTTTAGTGTAGGAATTGCCTGTTTAATCATCCTGTAATCATCCATGACTTCAGTAGACCATGTTCTTCTTCACAGAACCATAATTATAGAAGAAGAGCTCCAATGTTTAGCATTTTCAGCATTATATGCTTCAGTGAATCCGCAAACTCACTGATGCAGGAATTCTCTTGGAAGTTTCAAATTGGTCCAAAAATTCCAGAGTTCTGGGAAAATAGATTAAAAGGTAATTGGGAAGTGATTAACAAAATAATTACAGCACTTAACAACATATAATACAGCATGGATAATGTCCTTTCACAATTTTCTAAGTCAATATGTAGCTACATATTGACTCTACAATGGTTCAGATCCGAAACCAAACATGTCATCTCATTCTTTGTGATTCTTGCCCATGTCTTTCCATGTATTCTTTTTTTAACCCTTACCTTCCATCTTAGAATCAGTACTGTGCATTGGTTCTAAGGCAAAAGAGTGATAGGGGCTAGGCAATGAAGGGCAAAGTGTCTTTGCCATGGTTGCACAAGTGGTTGGAGGCCAGATTTGAGCACAGGACCTCCTATCTCTAGGCCTGGTTCTCTATCTATTGAACCATCTAGCTGCCCCACTACAGCTACTCTCTAATATTCATCCCTTTTACAACAGCCCTTACGTATCTGATTGCTAAGGAAACATTCTAAGACCAGGAAGCATTTTATCTATTAGACAATGCAGAAGGGAAACAAGAACTTAAAATTTTAACAAACCTAATCACTTTGTAGTGGCTGAAGTACTGTACTTCAAGGTCAAGGAGAGTTGAATTCAAATTTTATTTCTGACGCTTATTAGGTATATGTCTGTAGGCAAATTAGATAATCCTCCTGAGCCTCAGACAATTCGCTAAAACCAACTCACTAAATTCTAGCTACCTCGCAACATATACTTGTAGCGCTGAAATTTATTGGAGAATATACATGGACCTTAAGCAAGAATGTGCTGGTAAATGTTATCAACCAGATCTCCAAAAAACATGAACATGACAGACTTTTAAGTTTAATTCGCATTATTAGCATTTTCTCAATATTTGCTTAAGTCGATACAATCAACAAAACAATAAATCAACCCTGATTTTTAGGATTTGGCAACATCTAAGATATAAATGATAACTCTGAAAATTTAACAATCAGCTCTGTTGAGGTGTTTGGGGTGTTTGAGCTAACTCTAATATTTCAAAATTCCATAACTTTACCCTGAATTATGAAGAATATTGCTGATCTACCAAACATTGCAGAAAATATGCATGGAAGTACAAAAATCCCGGGAAATACCCAGTCTACTGATTATATAAGGACAATGCAGAATAATTAAAGACATAAGGTGTAAAGCATTGGATATTGATATGGTTTAGAATAAAGGATGTGATTGTGTTTCACAGGAAGTAAAACTCACTCTCTGCACTCTAACCAAAATTCAGGACTGAACTATATTAGAGGGAGATAAAAAGGTAATTAAGCCCTCTAGTTATTTGTGAGTTCATATTATGAAGAAGATTCCTATTCAGACATAGTCTAGACTGTCTCAGAAGCCCCAGGCAATATCGAAATCTATTAGTATGGTGCTGATTTTATGTCTAATGAACATGAAATGATTAGCATCTAGTAACTTATTAAAGGTGATGGTCAGTTTTCAGAATCATCCAAAATCAAAACTGGAGGGAACTTGGGTTATCTAGAAGGCTCAGTAGATACTAGGTCTAAAGACAATAAAGACCTGGTTGCACATCTGACCTCAGACACTTTCTACCTGTGTGACTCTGGGCAAGTCACTTAATTCCCACTTCCTATCCCTTCTGCTTTGGAACCAATACACAGCTCTGATTATAAGACGCAAGGTAAGGGTTTTAAAAAAAACTAGAAGGAAATTTAGATATCATTTAGTCCAGTGATGGGCAAACATTTTAAAGAGGGGGCCAAAGAAAAGGAAATGCTCATCTGTCAGTCTGTTTCTAAGGCAACTCTTTTGAAGTTTCATCGTATTGTATCTTACTCATTATATTTGTCAGATTAGGAATAATGTTGTGCGGCAGGATAGAACATTTCAGGGGGCTGCACCTGGCCCGCTGGCCGCAGTTTGCCCATCACTGATTTAGTCTAATCATTTCATTTGGTAGAAAAGGAACCCAATGCCCAGAAAGATAAAGCCACTTGCTCAAAATCACACAACTAAGTGGAAGATCAGGCAATTGAACCTATTTCTTATGTCTCCAATCCTAGCAAGCTTTCCACTATGCTGGACTTGCCCTCTATTTCAGACCTCTTGCTATATATAATACGTTGGGCTTCAAGCCAAAGCAAAGTTATATAATAATATTGAATTACGTAAAGAAAATGTCTTTAATTCAATCTGGCTTAACTGAAAGTAAAATCACACAATGACAATAAGGTCATTGACCACTTTTTCCTCTCAGATTTGATCCTAACAACTTTGGTGTCCAGCAAAAGCAGACACAATAGCTACTAATGGTTCTAGAGGAGCAAAATGGATTTGATGTCAATAAACCATATGTTGCAAGCTGTTCAGTCATTATCGCAGTTGACCTCATCATCTTTCATTAGGGGCTTTGGAGATAAGATACCAGCTGGACAGATTCTCTCCCATGCAATTTCTCCAACTTGTAGACATACATTTTACACAATAGAGTATAATGACTAAAAAAGCTGACTCTTTTCCCCTAATTTATCAGCAACTCTCTTGCTTCTCACTAATGTTCTAGACAGGAGGTTTATAATGTAGCTTTGATTAGAAAATTAAAGGAGACTTTAATATAAGTATAAAACCAGTGATTGACCTGACATCTGGCTGGTTTTATAGAATACCCTGTTTTCTTTACAATTTGATCAAATGTCTTAGAATCAAAAGACTTGGGTATAAGTGACTCTGACATAGTAATGTGCCTGTGGACAAGGAGTCTCCCTGAGTCTCAGTTTCCTCATCTGTGCTTCAATAGTTGTATATTTTTGTCAAAATTTACTCCTATTGAGTAAAATAAAACACACCCACACTTTCTTATCCAATGCAATTCTTATGTGTATCCTCTTATAAATCCTTTGTAAAGTATTCAACAAATATTCCAGAGGACTTCTTTTAAGTGTTTTATCCAGTACAAAACATGGTCTATCCATCTGTTATCTTACTCTTTTGATACAGGATAAAATCACTTCATATCTATATGTATTTCGCATAAAGATTTTCATGTTCATATTTTCTCTCCTGATAAAATGTAAACTCCTTGAGCTTACTGTTTCACTTTTTTAATTGTACTCTCAGCACCTAACACAGTATCTGGCACATACTGGATCCTTATTAAATGCTTATTATTTTAGTTGACAAGCTTGTTTTGTTTCCCTTTGTTTTCTGAGTGATATTTTCAATGAAAGGTAATGCTGTGTTGTAGAAAAAGTAATAGCCTTGGATTCAGGAAACCTGGGTTCAAATCTACATCTGAAACATATTATCTGTGTAACTCCAGTCAAGACACACTGAACCTTTTAAGATTACAAATTGCAGAAAAAAATGTTTACTTTACTTGCATTCATAGAAATTTCCCACATCAGGCAAAATTGGGACACTATGGAGTTGTGAATTGTTCCAACCATTCTGGATGGCAATTTGGAGTTTTGCACAAAGGGCTTCAAAAGAATGCCTGCCCTTTGATCCAGCAATATCACTGCTGGGTTTGTACCCCAAAGAGGTAATAGGGAAAAATACTTTTACAAAAATATTTATAGCCACGCTTTTTGTGGTGGCAAAAAATGTGAAAATGAGGGGATGCCCTTTAATTGGGGAATGGCTGAACAAATTGTGTTATCTGATGAATGGAATACTATTGTGCTAAGAGGAATAATGAACTGGAGGAATTCCAGGTGAACTGGAACGACCTCCAGGAATTGATGCAGAGTGAAAGGGGGAGGACCAGGAGAACATTGTACACAGAGACTGTTACATTATGGCACAATCAAATGATAGACTTTTCTACTAGCAGAAAAAAGATCCAGGGCAATTCTGAGGAACTTATGAGAAAGAACATTATCCTCATCCAGAGAAAGAACTGTGGGAATAGATACACAGAAGAAAACAAAGGATCAATCATGTGGTTCAATGGGGATGTGATTGGGGTTTTAATGTTAAAAGATCACTGTCTTATAAATATGAATAACGTGGAAATAGGTTTTGAACAATGATATATGTATAACACAGTGGAATTGCTTGTCAGCTTTGGGAGTGGGGAGGGAAGAGGGATGGGGAAAATCATGAATCATGTAACCATGGAAAAATATTCTAAATTTAAAAGAAATGCCCCATATCAGTGAAATCATAAGTCAAATAAAAACAATTCTTGTATGTCACTTCTTGTATATAAATTACAATGGGTAATGTACACAGATTAATTAGTTATACTTTCTTCATAAGCATTGGATTCACCCAAAATTTTGATTCTTCACACATTAGTCAAGATGGAGGAATTGTAATACTCTTTGTTTCCCATTACCACTTCCAATTTCTTCTCCTACTACCATCACTTAATAATGTTCCTTCACTGAGTTTCATTTATCAATCACACAATCAAAATCCTGGCAGCTCTTGTCTTCAGACCTCCAGTTTACTCTCCTTTCTTCTTCATTTAATTTAGTTGCTAGTTCATGATCTTTGTCTCCTCCACAACTCCTGCAACTCAAAGTTTGAGACTTCAGCATCGCATATTCATACTCCCCCAAACCTAACCTCTTAATTCCTTAATTTACTCATTTTCCATGGCTTCTTCTTCCACTTCGCCTTCAGCCACACACAAAGATGATTCTATCCTTGATTTTGCTGTTACCAATAAATGCACCACTTCTATATTTATGAACTCTGAAATTACCTTATCTGATCAAAATCTGTTGGACTTCTCCCTCTACCTTCCTTGTTCTATTTATACCAATACCAAACCTTGTTCCATTTAGCCACATGGCAA
Organism: Gracilinanus agilis; assembly: GCF_016433145.1. NCBI lineage: Eukaryota > Metazoa > Chordata > Mammalia > Didelphimorphia > Didelphidae > Gracilinanus > Gracilinanus agilis. The sequence continues at coordinate 137,938,087 of NC_058131.1, read as the reverse complement.
CAATCCCTCAATTCCTCTTTTCTCTCTCCCTGCATTGGCCATACTCTATTTTCTATACTGATCTCTTGGTAAACCAGTTCTTATCCTCTTCTCTTAAGTTCTTTGTACCCTTATTACCTCTTGAGCCCTGCCATGCCTCAACCTTCATCACTCCCTCTATTCATTGCCTTGACTCTTATACAGGTGCTGCTGAACAAAGCTGGAAAAAATACTGAAATCATGCTGGCTGAGTCCTGTACAAGTTTTACATAAAATCAAATGAGCCCTCACTGCTGCTAAGCAATACTTTTGTACCTGCCTAATTAACTTAGTATCACACTCCCATAGCAATTCTTCCAAACTTTTTATACTTCCTCAAACCTCTTATGAATCATCCTCTTTGCCACACTTTCAGCTTAGATCTTTCATCATATTTTATGGAAAAAAACTGAGATCGTTCACTTAGAACATCATCTTCTTCCTTCTCCTTATCTTATACTCCTAGATGCCTTTTAACACTATCTCTTCCTTCACTCCTGTTTCATGTGATAAGATGGTGCTTCTCCTTGCCAAAACCAACTACTCTACATGTACAATATCCTATCTCCTCCAGTTGATTGCTCATTCTATCATTCCCTATCTTTCACTTCAATCTCCTCCAGTCCCCTTGCCACTACCATTGCCTACAAAACTGTCAAAGCCTCCCCAATCCTCAGAAAAAAACTCTCACTTGACCCATCCATCCCTGCTAAGTATAGTCCTATATCTCTTCCATCTTTTGTGGCTAAACTCCTTGAGAAGGCCATCTACAATGCTTCCACTGCATCTTCCCTCTGTCTCTCCTTAATTCTCTACAATCTGCCTTTTGACATCATTCTCTGTAAAGTTACCATTGATCTCTTAATTGCCAAAACTAATGGATTTTTCTCAATCCTCATCTTTCTTGACCTCTCTGAAGTCTTTGACACTATCAATTACCCTCTTAAACTTAATACTCTCTTTTCTCTTGGTTTTCTGGATACTATTCTCCCCTTGTTTTCTTCTACATATCTGACCAGTCTTTTTAATCTCCTTTGATGGATCATCATCCGGGTCATATTTGCTAACAGTGGCTCAGGATTCCACAAGGTTCAGAATTGGTCTTCTCCCTTCTCTTCTCCCTCAATGCTATTGTTGGTGAAATTATCTTCTGTCATTGATTCAATAATCATCTATGTTGATGGTTATGAAATCTATTTATCTAGCCTTAACTTCTCTGCTCAATTCTAGTCTTGTATCTCCAACTGTCTATTACACATCTCAAATTGGATGTCCTCTAGCAACTCTTAATCTCAATATGTCCAAGACTGAACTATATTCTTTCTCCTAAACTGCTCCCCCTGTCCAAACTTCTCTATTACTGTGTATGGAATTACTATCTTGCCAATCTCCCCGGCTCACAAACTAGGAGTCATCTTCACCTCTTATCTTACACCCTGCCTCCATATCCATTTTCTTGCCAAGGTCTATCAATTTCACCTGTATATATCTATTGTCTTTTCTTAATTTTTTCCTCTGATACAGTTTCCATCCCAGCATGGGACCTCATCTGTTCATACCCAGACTATTCCAGTAGCCTGCTGGTTTATCAGCCTGCCACAGATCTTTCTCCTCCACGATTGATCTACAACTCAGTCACTAAAGTGATTTTTCCACAGCACAGGTCTGACCATGTCACCTCTGTATTCAACAAACGTGAGTGACTCCCTATCTACCACCTCCAGGATCAAATATAAAATCTTCTGACATCCAGTCATTCATTATCTTGTCATTCCCATATCCTTCATAGTATTATTACACCTTATACCCCACACTTTCCATGTCTTCTTCAATCCAGTGACATTGACTTCTTTGCTGTTCCTTGAACAATAGACTCCTATCTCTCTGCTTTGGGCATTTTCACTTGCTATTCCCCACATCTGAACTGTTCTGCTTCCTCATCTCTGCCTCTTGGCTTTTCTGGCTTTCTTCAAATCTCAGATAAAATCTTTCTTTCTCTCAAATACCTTTTTGTTCTTAGTTAGGAATAAAAAATAAATAAAATTTCCAAAGGATTCATTCTCCTTTTTCTTATTGAAATTGATAATGCTATAGGTATACCCTAACATTCCTTGCTGTTGAGCATGTTTTAATATAAGGCAGATCTGTCTTGAATGTCATATAAAGTCATTCATTAAATAATTATCAAGTAAACATTTTGTATACACAAGAAACTGTGCAGTGGCATAAACAAAGAAAAAGACAGCCTTATTTACAGTGTCCCTAGAAGTTCATTGATTCCCTCAACTAATGATAACATCAGGCAAAATGTTTAAATACTATAAGAAACAATTACAAAAATATCATACAGATCTTGTTGGAAAGCAATATCATCTCAAGGACCTAAGGAAGTGTTATTGTCAGGCTTCAGAACATCTTAACAGATAATTGAGTCTAAAGCTTAAAAAAATGTTTTGGAAGTTTGAATGGTTTTGAAGAGTTTATTTAAAAATTCTGATCAGATCACCCCTTTATCTATGAGAAATAGGTAGGATTTAATTTATGCTTTCACTAATAAAAAAGAAAAGTTTAGTTTTAATAAAGAGTACATTTGAACAAGGCTCATAACTCAATCAATGGGGTACATTCAGCAATTAGATTTGCTCTTGAGCCCATTCTACCCATTACTCTACTGCTCCTCTTTGTTCCTCCTTCCATTCCAATATAAAACCCTTAAAATTTATTATTGTAAATCCAAGAGTTTTAGATAAAAAAAAAATCAGACTGAACTATATGGCTTCTCATTGTTTCACAAATGCATCATGGATTAATTATATTCCCAAAGTTTAAAAAGCAAAAATTCTAGATAAAAGGATTAGCCTATCCAATAGCTACTATATTGTACTATACAGTGATTTCCCCTTTAATCCAACTAGATCAGGATGTCTGATACCATTTTGGTTCTGTGTTCCTTTTCTTAAATGGGAAACCTCATAGCACTATATATCTAAAAGGAGCTTTATGGCACTCTCATTTTAATGTATGGAAATCTGAGGTCCAGAGTCATGAAACTATTTGCTCTGGGTCATATAACTAAGGCAGAATGAATATCAAAAGTCAAGTCTGTTTACTGATCTTTGGATTGTGCCATATTTTTTTTTAGCTTGAGGATGAAACTGTTTTTTTCATCACAGTAGATAATTGTTTTTAAAAGTCTGTCAACACACTTATATAGTTATTAGTTTGTGATTCTTTTGAGAAATGTTTATTCATATCTTTTGATTTCACATCAGAGTATTCTTCTTAGTCATATACTTATGTTAAGCCCCTATGTACCTTAGATATATGGCCTTGTCATTGATATTTAATATTTTTTTCCAAATGACACTTCTCTTATATTATCCATATTGATTTTGTTAATGCATAAGATTATCAATTTCATATAATCACAATTATCTAGCTCATCTTTTGAGATCATCTCTATCCCTTATCTAAAACATGCCCCCCGCAATCATCATAACTGGTCTTGTTCTCCTTTTGTGATTTTATGAAATGACCTTTCATATTCAGCCTGCATATGTTTTGTTTTTATTTTAGTATATATGGAATAAGATGTCTATTTAAATCTAATTTCTGTCCAAGTGATTTCTAAGTTTCTCAACAATGAGAATAAGGAGACAAATGCAAAGGTAACATGTTAAAAAGTGCTGTCACCTAGAGATGCTTATATAATCTGATTTCCAGACATGCCTGGAGTGTTTTGCACAAGCTTATTCTAATTGGTGGAGAGAATGAATGCTGCCTTAATTTTGCATGCCAGGGTGAAGGGCAGAGTTGCTGAATGAGACTTGAAGAGCAGATATATCCTTGATTCTTTCTTCAAGAGAGAGATGCATAGTTTCAGACTCTCTCGGGGACTAATTACAGGAAAGAGAAAGAAAAAGCATCTCTTGGGGAAAAAATGAGGATTCATATCTTCAATATGCCCCTGATTTTTTATTTATCTCTAGAGAATTCAGGGAATCTTCCCCTCAATAAGACTGAGACCTCTCTTTTAATTGAGTAAGATCTCAATTCATTCTTATCTAAAGAACTCTGGATTTTTGTTTATTTTCTAACGTATTCTAATCTGTGAAACTCTTCTGCTTATGTTTGCTATTTGCTTAAATACATTTACCCTCCATTTAGTATTTGTGACAGGCTCATACTTAACCAGCCTTTTAGGAATGAAGCCTAGGGAAGTAAACTTTGGTTACTTTCTCCCCTTCAGAGATAATGGTCAGAAAAGCAGATATATATATATATATATATGTAAGCAATCATGCCCCTAGCTGAGCAATATAAATAAAATTCTTGTCTGGTACACCCTAGAGAATAGAGTGGCGAGCATCAAAGCCCTTTCTCAAAAAAGCAAAAATGGAAAAGTCCTTACCCTCAAATAGCTTACATTTTATTAGAGGAGGCAACATATAGAAATAAAATCAATACAAGCTGATTGGAAAAGAGAATAAAGCAGTAGAAGTTGGAGGGAATCCGAAAAAGCCTCTTAAATTAGCTAACATTTGAGCTGAGCTTTTGGGGAAAGCTAGGAATTCTAACAGACCAAAGAGAAGGGAATTCCACAGGAATACAGAGAGACGGTGAGAGGAAATATAACATCTCATTGGAGGGCAAAAGAGCTACTTTGGCTGGAGCATTGTCAATGAGTTAGGAGGATGTCTACCTCAAGTATGCGAAGATTTCGCCTACTGGAATGGGTAGATGAGAACAATTTGTTCCAACAACCATGAAAGTGGCTCAAGCAGGCACTGTGGAGTGTTTAATGCTCCCAAGACACCACTTTATTTCTTGTCATCTATAGACATCTTGATTTTTGTCTTGCCATAAGGCCGAGATGTCTTTGCAAGACAGAGTGAAACTGATGCAACCCTACCTTACTTAAATCCAATTTACTTGAAAGTCAAGTCATCATCTGTGATGACCTTGGTCCTCTTTGAAAATGAAGTGTAAACAACAGCTTCTCTCAAGATAAAAATAAGTTTCCTTTGATTAGAAGTGGGCAAAATTCCAAAGAAATCTATCAATACCTTTCCATAAGCCTCATTTAGACAATCTATCTAAATGTAAATAAACTATATATTTATATAAAAATATAAATATATTTATATTTACATGCAAGGTTAAAAAAATTACAAAGATATCCCTTTTTATAGATTGTTCTTGCCATAATCAGGATTTGGATAGAATGAGGCAGGACATGGGATGCAGAAAGCCAATACAATTTGGTTGAATATATGCATTTCTGTACTGGCAAGGGAAGAATATGCAATGATACAGAAGTAGGGAGAGATGGGTCATCAGTAATTATCATGGAGTCCTGGAGATATGGATGGACAGATTAGAGTAGAAGAGCAGTATGTTTTCAAATTCTCAGTCTGGTTCAAAGAGTGCAGGTATTTAGCAAAGAGACAATTCAAATAGTCAAATAGGGACCGATGTATGGAAAAGTAAAATCATGAGAATAAAAGAATTGGGAAATAAATAAATATTAGAGATCCAGGCACTGAGTGATTAGATGAGAGAATCATATGAGTGTAACTGGGCCATGGGAGTCAGAACCCACATGCAGAACACCTGGATATTAATCTAAAAAGGAAGTCAGTGTACAAAATATCATAGAGGAGTAGGATTATCTTCCTTCTAGGCTATTGCCCAGAACCAAATTTGGAACCAAAATAGAAGTAGACCTAAGTCAGTAGGCAAAAGAAATGAAAATGATAATGTGGCTTCTTTAACATGTCAGGAAGTATATCCAGAAGCATTCTAAATCTTTGAGTGGTTAGACTCTCAGTAAGCAAGTATTTTGATCTTGAGTGTGACACTAAACCCTTGCTTTAGTCATAAGACTACACTCTATTATGAACTCTAGTACCTTTGCTACTCAGGGGAATGACACTATCATTGTAGATGCCAATGGGAATGATCCACAAAATGTCTTTTTTGTTTTTGTTTATAAATATAAGTAGATAATACTCTTGATAGTAATAGTGCCTATATGGAAGAGGCAGTATGTTATAATGGAAAAAGAGCTGAACTTGGGGTCAAAAGTCCTGAGTTCAAGTACTACCTCTTTACTTATTTTTACCTCATCCTGAGCAAATTCCTTCATTACTCTGGGCTTTACCTCCATCTTTAAAATGATAAGATTGGATTTGATGATCTCTCAATTGCATTTCAGATCTATATCACCAAGTTTCTCTAAAGACAAGCTGAGTGGAAAATGATTATTTGAGATGTCACTTCAGCAAAATAAAATGCAGCTACTGAAGCTGCAACATTTATTGTTCCTTATTAGGTGAAAATAATGACCAGATCATTCATTCCTTACCATGTAAATATGACAAAATTTCAGTTAACTGAAATGCTCAAGGTTGCATAGATTTTCTGAAAAGCAAAAGTTAATAAAAAGATTTTTTGGTTTTCGCTCTTCTTACTTAATTTTTTTGCTTTTTAAATTTTATTTGTTGTCATGTAAAACACACTTCCATATTGATCAGAGCTGTACACTCATACATAACCAAAATCACAAAATAAAACTAAAGATACACTGATGTGAAAGATGACTCCAACAGTTTTTTTTGGAGGTGGATTTGCAATTACTTTTTTAAAAAGCTTTCTAAAGTGTCTTGGGCCATGGTCTCTCTCTAATCAGTGGAGTGAAATGAATATGCTCTATTATTCCTTTAATGATTAAGAATCTTGAAGTACTTCATGGTCATGACTCTGAACATTAATTATGATTGTACAGAAGGGGAAGAAGGTACTACACATAGAGGAGAGTGCACTAGCCTGAGAACTGAGAGATCCAGAATCTAATGTTAGCTATCAATTATTTGTGTGACCCTTGGTGGAGTCACTTAATCTTAGAGAACACTGGATTTAGAGTAGGAGGACCTACGTGATCAATGAAGATATTTCCCTTTTCTGGGTCTGGGAGGGGACATAGAGAGGAAAAATGACTCTTCAAGCATTTGAAACTGTAATGATAGTGATGATGATGATGAAAAAGACCTAAGCATAGATGATGCCACAATCAAAGAGGTAAAGCATTTGCACCTGGCTAAGCAGAAAAGTATGTAGCTATGACCAATAAATAGCCTGAATGAGGGCACCAGCCTTTTTCCCACTTTTAAGCTACTTTCAGTCAGCAGCTAAAAATAGGGACAGCGCATATCATTTGATATTCCTCAATTAACCCATTTATAGTACTTGTAGAACAACCTTTGACCACAGTAACTTAAGTGGCTGAGAAATAGAACACTAGATATCTGTTGTTCCCAGATGACTTGAGAGTGTGTGTGTGTGTGTGTGTGTTGAACTTTTATATTCTGGATCCTACTACAAATTACTCACAGTGTTACCCAGAAGGACAACTACAGGAACTAAGCATTCAGGGTGATAAATACCATAAGGTCAGTGATAGCTATGTCTTTATCAAAACCCCTGAAAATCTTTTATGATCACTGGGATATGTCCCTATCAAAGGATATGAGTACCACTAGGATGATTCTCATAAATGATGTCAACCCAGCAAAATAATTCATATGTATATCAACATATATGCACATATACATATCATCTAAGTCTTTGAAAATAATTGAAAATCATATAAAAATCTTTTTTAAATACTCCAAAATAAAGTGCCCTTTAAAGACCTTATAACAAAACAGTTTTTGAATTTTGCATTATAATCTTAAAAACCAGATTGCTACCAATGTTTTGATGGATACTTTGAGTATGGCATTTTGATAGTTTTTCCATTTTTTATCTCAAAAAAATATTTCAGATGAGAAATACTCATTTTTATGATGACAGATAAATTCCAACCATTTTTTAAAGGAGCATGTTAACCAAATTTCAACTCTGTCAAAAGTGTTTTTTTAATTTTTTAATCATTTATTAATATTCATTTTTAACATGGTTACATGATTCATGCTCCTACTTTCCCCTTCACACCTGCACTCCCCCCACCCATGGCCGATGCACATTTCCACTGGTTTTCTCATGTGTCCTTGTTCAAGACCTATTTCCAAATTGTTGTTAGTTGCATTGGTGTGGTAGTTTCGAGTCCACATCCCCAATCATGTCCTCCTCAGCCCATGTGTTCAAGCATTTGTTTTTCTTATATGTTTCCTCTCCTGCAGTCCTTCCTCTGAATGTGGGTAGCATCTTTACCATAAATCCCTCAGAGCTGTCCTGTGTCATTGCATTGCTGCTGGTACAGAAGTCCATTACATTCCATTTTACCATAGTATATCAGTCTCTGTGTACAATGTTCTTCTGGCTCTGCTCCTCTCACTCTGCATCAGTTCCTGGAGGTCTTTCGAGTTCACCTGGAACTCCTCTACTTTATTATTCCTTTTAGCACAATAGTATTCCATCAACAGCATATACCACAGTTTGTTCAGCCATTCCCCAATTGAAGGACATACTCTCCTTTTCCAGTTCTTTTCCACCACAAAAAGCGCAGCTATAAATTATTTTCATACAAGTCTGTTTATGATCTCTTTGGGGTACAAACACAACAATGCTATGACTGGATCAAAGGGCAGGCAGTCTTTTATAGCCCTTTGAGCATAGTTCCAAATTGCCAGCCAGAATGGTTGGATCAGTTCACAACTCCACCAGCAATGCATCAATCTCCCAATTTTGCCACATCCCCTCCAACATTCATTACTCTCCCCTTCTTTCATTTTAGCCAATCTGCTAGGTGTGAGGTGATACCTCAGAGTTGTTTTGATTTGCATTTCTCTAATTATTAGAGATTTAGAACACTTTCTCATGTGCTTATTGATAGTTTTGATTTCTTTACCTGAAAATTGCCTATTCAT
>NC_058131.1:137907058-137928825 GCF_016433145.1 Gracilinanus agilis | reverse complement strand
TTGATAGGTATGGCGCTAAATAGGTAAATTAATTTGGGTAGAATGGTCATTTTTATTATGTTAGTTCGTCCTACCCATGAGCAGTCAATGGCTTTCCAATTGTTTAGATCCAGTTTTATTTGTTTGGAAAGTGTTTTGTAGTTGTTTTCATATAATTGCTGTGTTTGTTTTCGTAGATAGATTCCTAAGTATTTTATATTGTCTAGGGTGATTTTAAATGGTGTTTCTCTTTCTACTTCTTGCTGCTCTAATGTGTTGGAGAAGTATAGAAATGCTGATGATTTGTGTGCATTTATTTTGTATCCTGCAACTTTGCTAAAGTTGTTGATTATTTCTACCAGCTTCTTGGTTGATTCTCTAGGATTTTTTAAGTAGACCATCATATCATCTGCAAAGAGGGATAGCTTAGTCTCCTCTTTCCCTATTTTGATACCTTCAATTTCTTTTTCTTCTCTAACTGCAACTGCTAGTGTTTCTAGTACTATGTTGAGTAATAGAGGTGATAATGGGCATCCTTATTTCACTCCTGATCTTATTGGGAAGGCTTCTAATTTATCCCCATTGCATATAATACTTGTTGATGGTTTTAGGTATATACTGTTTATTTTTAGGAAAGGTCCTTCTATTCCTATACTTTTCAGTGTTTTATAGGAATGGATGCTGTATTTTGTCAAAGGCTTTTTCAGCATCTATTGAGATAATCATGTGATTTTTGTTTGTTAGACTGTTGATATGGTCAATTATGTGGATGGTTTTCCTATTGTTGAACCATCCTTGCATTCCTGGTATAAATCCCACCTGATCGTGGTAGATGATCTTCTTAATTACTTGCTGGAGTCTCTTTGTTAACATTCTATTTAAGATTTTTGCATCTATGTTCATTAGGGACATTGGTCTATAGTTTTCTTTCTCTGGTTTTGGTCTACCTGGCTTTGGAATCAGTACCATATTTGTGTCATAAAAAGAATTTGGTAGGACTCCTTCTTTACTTATCATATCAAATAATTTGTATAGTATTGGGATTAATTGCTCTTTGAATGTCTGATAGAATTCACTTGTGAATCCATCAGGTCCTGGTAATTTTTTCTTAGGGAATTCTTTGATGGCTTGTTCAATTTCTCTTTCTGATATGGGATTATTTAGGTATTCTATTTCTTCTGCTGTTAATCTAGGCAGTTTATATTTTTGTAAATATTCATCCATATCTCCTAAATTGTTATATTTGTTGCCATATAATTGGGCGAAATAGTTCTTAATGATTGCCTTAATTTCCCCTTCATTAGAGGTGAGGTCTCCCTATTCATCTTTGATACTGTCAATTTGGTTTTCTTCTTTCCTTTTTTTTGTTAGATTGACCAGTACTTTGTCTATTTTATCTGTTTTTTCAAAATACTAGCTTCTAGTCTTATTTATTAATTTAATAGTTTCTTTACTTTTGACTTTATTAATTTCTCCCTTAATTTTTAGTATTTCTAATTTAGTTTTCATCTGGGGGTTTTTAATTTGCTCACTTTCTAATTTTTTGAGTTACATGCCCAATTCATTAATCTCTGCCCTCCTTAATTTGTAAATATATGCACTCAAGGATATAAATTTCCCCCTGAGTACTACCTTGGCTGCATCCCACAGAATTTGGTAAAATGTCTCATCATTGTCATTCTCTTCAATGAAATTGTTGATTGTTTCTATGATTTCTTCTTTGACAAATTGGTTTTGAAGAATCATATTGTTTAATTTCCAATTGTTTTTTTGATTTGTCTGTTCAGGTGCCCTTACTAATTATTATTTTATTGCATTATGATCTGAGAAGGTTACGTTTATCATATCTGCTCTTTTGCATTTGTTTGCAATGATTCTGTGCCCTATTACATGGTCAATCTTTGTGAATGTACCATGTGCAGCTGAAAAGAAGGTGTATTCCTTTTTGCCCCTATTTATTTTCTCCACATATCAATTAGATCTAATTTTTCTAGGACTTCATTTACCTCTCTTACCTCTTTCTTATTTATTTTTTGGTTTGATTTATCTAGATCTGAAAGAGGAATATTTATATCTCCCACTATTATGGTTTTACTATCTATTTCCTTCTTGAGCTCTGCCAGTTTCTCCTTTATGAATTTGGATGCTATACCTCTTGGTGCATATATATTGAGCAGTGTTATTTCCTCATTATTTATATTGCCTTTAATCAGGATGTAATGACCTTCCCTGTCTTTTTTAATCATATGTATTTTTACTTTGGCTTTGTCAGCAATCACAATAGCCACTCCTGCCTTCTTTTTCTCATTTGATGCCCAAAAGATTTTGCTCAAGCCCTTAACCTTAAACTTGTGTATGTCCACCCACCTCATATGTGTTTCTTGTAGACAAAATATGGTAGGATTTTGGTTTCTGATCCACTCTGCTATTTGCTTCCATTTTATGAGCGAGTTCACCCCTTCATATTCAGAGTTACAATTATCAGTTGTGCCTTCACTGGCATTTTTGTATCCTCCCCTGGACCCACTCCTTCTTCTTCCACTATTTTCTTTTAAACCAGTGGTTTGCTTTGAACTGGTATCCCTTATCCCCTCCCTTGATTGACTTCCCTTTCTGCCCCCTCCCTTGTTATTCCCCTCTTTTTATTTTTAAAGGTCTAATGAATTCCCTCCCCCTTCTTCTCCTTTCCCTTTTTTGACCTCCCCACTCCCCTGCTCCCTTTGGATTATCCCTTCTGACTTTCTCAGTAGGGTTAAATAGAGTTTTTTATCCCAATGGATAATAAGGCTACTCTTCCCTCTCAGGGTTGATTACACTGAGAGAAAGGTTTAAATATTACCTCTTAATGCTCTCTTCCTCTCCTTCTTATAATAGTATTTATCCCCTCCCCTTCCCATGCCCTCTTTGTGTTTAATAGAATATTCTATTTTTCTTATTCACTCAAATTTCTCTTGGTGTCCCCTACTATTCCCCTCCCTCTTTCCCACCCCCCATGTCATCTTAGACCATTTAGTAGTCTGTCCTCTCCCTATGAGTTATTCTTCTGATTGCTATAATAGTGAATATTATAATAGTGAATAGAGTTCACTACAGAGAATTATACATAGCATTTCTCCACATAGGAATACAGATAATTGGATCTTATTTAAGCCCTTAAAGAGTCAAATTTAAAAAATTATGAGTTTTCTTTCTTTCCCCTCTTTTTCTTATTTACCTTTTCATGTTTCTCTTGATTTTTGTGGTTGGATATCAAACTTTCCATTTAGTCCTGGTCTCTTTTGTGCAAATACTTAGAAATCTTCAATTTTGTTGATTGCCCATACTTTCCCCTGGAAGTATATAGTCAGTTTCGATGGGTAGTTGATCTGTGGCTGAAGGCCCAACTCTCTTGCCTTTCTGAATATCGTATTCCAAGCCTTGAAGTCTTTTAGTGTGGAGGCTGCCAGATCCTGTGTGATCCTGATTGGTGCTCCTTGATGTCTGAATTGTCTCTTTCTGGCTTCTTGTAAGATATTTTCTTTTACTTGAAAGCTCTTGAATTTGGCTATTATATTCCTTGGTGTTGACTTTTCTGTGTCCAGTGTAGAGGGTGATCTATGGATCCTTTCAATGTCTATATTGCCCTCTTGTTGTAGAACTTCAGGGCAATTTTGCTGAATAATTTCTTTAAGTATGGAGTCCAAATTTCTATTTTCTGCTTTTTCAGGAAGACGAATGATTCTCAAATTGTCTCTTCTAGACCGGTTTTTTTGGTCTGTCACTTTCTCATTGAGATATTTCATGTTTCCTTCTATTTTATCAGTCTTTTGACTTTGTTTTATTTGTTCTTGTCATCTTGAGAGATCATTGGCTTCTAATTGTTCCATTCTAGCTTTTAGGGACTGGTTTTCCTTTTCAATCTGGTCATTTCTGGTGTTCAATTTGCTTATCAGTTCATTTGATTTCTGAGCCTCACTTTCCAATTGCAAAATTCTACCTTTTAAACTGTTATTTTATTGCCAGATCTCTTCCATCTTCTTCAAAATCTCAGTTTTGAACTCTTCCATAGCTTGTGACCAGTTTTCATTGTTTTGGGAAGGTTTGGATACTTGTTTGTCCTCCTCTGTTGTCTGGATTTTCTCTGCGTAAAAGTTGTCAAGTGTTCCAGAGTTTTTCTTGAAAATCTCTTTCTTCTGGGGTTCTCGGCTTGCCATTGTTAGTCCCGCCCCTTCTCAGCTTTGTCTTCACACTCAGGGTATGTCTGTGCTGTCTGGGCTCTGTAGGGCTCAGATCTCCTTGTTCTCAGGGTCGAGCCTCCTGGTTGTCCCTGGTCTGCCCTCTGCCCGAGGCTCCTTCAGCAGTCTCAGGCCGCTGCTTCCACAGCCTTGTTCCAGTCTTCACTGGCTCGGCTCCCCACTTGAGGTCTAAGCCTGCGCTCGAGATTTTTTTGTCCACGCCTAGGGCAATGTCTTCACCCACACAGACGCTCAGGAAAGTCCATGCGCTCGAGATCTTTGTCCATGCTTAGGGCACTGCCTTCACCCGCGCCAGCCCTCAGGGAAGTCTGTGCATGTTCTTTAGCTTCTTGGGGTCCTAGTTCTTGCTGCTCTCAGGAACAAGCCCTGGAGCTGCCAGTGATTTACTGGGTGCCCCAATCCTACTTTCCCTCTTGTGCGTTGGCCTCTGGGCTGTACGAGGTATGGGGGTGGGGGAGGGGCTTCTTCCTCTCACGTTTTAGTGAGAGCTGTTTCACCCCTTTATAGCATGGAAATGCCCCGATTCCAAATACCTAAAATGCTGCGCCCTGTTGTGGGGTCCTTTTGTTCATCTGGATTCATTTTTATGTCCCCTTGAGGAGTCCTGTATGCTTTGGTTAGGAGAGATCGAGCAGCTGCTCCTTACTCTGCCGCCATCTTAACCAGAAGTCTCCCATCTCCAAAAGTGATTTTTTAACAAAGTCTATTTTGGAGTAGTTAAGGGGAAGATAATTCTGACAACAATTATATGCAGAAAAAAGAGAAGAGATTCCAAGACAGAGTTTGGGAGACACTCATGGTTAATGAGTGCAATATGGTTGAAGAGCCAACAAAGGAGACTGAGAGAGTGCAGTCATATAGGTAATAGGAAAACCAAAAAAAAGCAATAATGAAAACTCAAAGAGGAAACTACATAAGAAAAAGGAGTTATCAGAAGTTTCAAATGATGCAGAAAGGTTAAAAAATGAGGATTGAGAAGAATCCCTTAGATTTTATAATTTAGAAATCATTAGTAATCTTGGAGAGAATAATGTCAATTAAATTTTGAAATAGAAAGATCTCAGAGTGTTTGTAAGGTAGTGAAAGGAAAAGAAAGGAGAAGCACTGAATGTAGATGGCTTTTCAAGAAATTTAGGTAAGAAGGGAAGTAAGTATGGAATTATAAGATGTGTTAGAGGGTTTTAAAGAATGGGTGACATGGACATGCTTATAGATATCAGAGAAGGATTATCAAGAAGAGTCATTAGTTCTATAGGCATCTCAGAGTGAAAGAATTAGGCTGAGATAAGTCCCACAAAAAAGTCAGCTCTTTTCTCAACTTCCCCTTCTGATACCTATTTAACCCTTCCCCTTCTGATACCTATTTAACCCCTGAAACCAAAATATAATCTGTTGATTTTATTTTCCAAGCATTTCCAGCAAAATGAATTTAATTGCAATCACAAAGAAGCCAGGGATTAACTATAATTGATTAAATATAAACAAAGTTAGACAAAGAGTATTATTTCTTCTAGGCATTAAGAATTTTCCCAACTGGGAGATCAGTGATCATGACTGAACTCAAAACTTTTCATCTAATAAACTTCCTAAAGCTGCAGAGGAGGAAACCAAGTGGAATTTTGGATACATTATATTTGTCCCATAGATTTAAAATAAGTGAATTACTTTTTCAAATCCTAACCCCAACTCTAATCACAAATACACCTAGTGCCTAGCAAATAATAAAAGTTTAATTAAATAATTTGATGATTAGTTAAATTAAAATTATAACCTAAAGTGAACATAAATGTTTAGATAAAAGTCTAGCTAAATGACTAAATAGACTATTCCCTTAGAGGTCACATGCCCTCTGGTGGAAAAAGGCTGATAGGTCAGGGTACCTAAATCCATGCATGTTTTCTTTCCTCTCTCATTTTACTCATCCCAAAAGACCAATTGAATTACAGGGTTTTTCGGTTCTATTGGTTTTCCTCACCATTTAGGAACAAATAGTTTCCAAATGGGTGATTTTTGTTATGTCAGCAGCCATGTTGGAAAAATGAAAGATAGCTCATGAAGAAAACAAATATCTGAAGTCACATTTATTGGGATGAAACTGAAATGTAATTTGCTCAGGGAACATATAGGAACATGATTATTTTCTGGTATTCCCAAAACTTCCAGTTAGGAAAGTGCTCCACCAAGCCAATGGTATCCCCTAACTTCAAGTTCACTGTGATTTTCCTATCACAGAATGTGCCAACAGGTAAAGGGCAGATTTATAAAGAATGCACTCTTTCAAAAGTGGTGTGTCTTTTTGTACAGGAAAAAGCTCAGCTTTCCTTCTGATCTATGATGGTTGTAAATATTTTTCTTTAAATCTGAGGTAATGACTGAGACAGAAGCAAAAAAACTCATGGCTTTTAATGTGTGACCTTTAACTTAGAGAAAACTGTAGTGTGGAGTCCATATATTAGCAATGCTAAGGGGTCCATCCCTCTATACAGATGGTCATTATATTGTTATAGTTCTTGGAAGTTTGGAAAAGAGCCTCATAGTTCACTTTATAGGTTGAAAAACAGAAAACATATTAACTGACAACAAAAGCAGAGATGCTTTTAAGTCTGTGGCAAAAATAAATGACAATTTTTAGCTCTTCTAAGCCAATTATCAAACTTTAAAACATACCAGATAGCTGCAATAGTGAGTTAATATTCATTTAGAGCTTTTATAAAGTACTTTTTATGTTGTATCTTGCATACATCTATAAGATGGATCAGCATGCAATTACTGGAAGCTAATAAAAGCTACTGTTAAATCAATGGCATATTGAGAGTTCATCATGATGAGTGGGGGCCAGAAAATGGTACAGGGAGCTTTAAAGAAGATATGAATTAAATATAGGTAAAGACATTAGATTCCTAACTCTCCCTCACATTTGACAAAGTGCTTTGATATTCCTCAAAGTCCTTATTGAAGCCTTAGATCTTCAACACTTCAATTTAATATTCTGTTGAATCTTATAAGGTGTCAAGAATGGGGCAGAGAATGGTTCTTCATCTATTAGTGAGTCAACTTAGATGACATGAAAACTGTAGTATGAGGAAAGATACATGGGCTCTAAAGTCAGAGACACATATAAAAGATGCTGAAGATATTTGAAAGCAATTCTAAGCATCATTTGATGCTATCTTGGTCAAGTGATTTTTAAGATCCCTCTGAGTCTAAGTTCCTTATCTGCAAAATGAAGTTAGACTAGATAGTTCTTATATGCCTTTCTAGCTCTAAATCCATGATCTAATGATCCTGTGATGGTCATCTAGAGATAGCTGGATTTAGCACAGGTTCTTGACCTTATTTTTTCCAAAGACCCTTTTCACAATCAATTGAAACTTGTAAGGTACTCAGAAAAAGAAATTAAATACAAAGAATTTCAAAGGAGATCAATTATACTGAAATACAGTTATTGAAATGTTAAAATAGAAAGTTTTATAAAATTCATAAGAATATGAGTCATTTTCCAGTTAATAAATGGTCAAAGGATATGAACAGGCAGTTTTTGAATGAAAAAATCAAAGATACATATAGTCATATGAAAAATGCTCTAAATATTTATTGATTAGAGAAATGCAAATTAAAAGAAATTTGAGACACCATCTCACACATATGTCTAATTGACTAAAATCATAAAAGGAGAAAATAATAAATGTTGGAGGGGATATGGAAAAATCGGAACATAGCCTGTTGGAACTGTGAACTGATCTAACAGACCATTTTCCAATTTTTCTATATCCCTATATATTTTGGAGAACAGTCAGGAGTTATGTTCAGAGTTACAAAACTGTGTGTACTCTTTGACTTAGCAATATCATTATTTGGTCTATTTTCAAAAATTGTCAGAGAAAAAAGAAAATAATCTATATATTGTAAAATGCTTATAGCAGCTCTCTTTGAGGTGGCAAAGAACAGAAAATTGAGGGGATGCCTATCAATTGGGGAATTTGTGGCATATTGTTGTGATAGAATATTTTACATTGTAAGAAATGATAGGCAGGCTGATTTTAGGGAAAAAAAAACATGGAAAGACTTGCATGAAATAATGAAGAGTGAAATGAGCAGAATCAAGAGAACATTGTAGATAGTAACCATAATGTTGTTCAAAGAGTAAACATGAATGACTGAGATATTCTGAGCTATATGAATATTCAGATCAACTACAAAGGACCTATGAAGGAAGATGCTACTCACCTGCAGAGAAAGAACTAATACATGGAACTCTGTATTGTGTAGTTTTGCATATATGTATATATATTTGTGTCAATGTTAGCCTTCTCTAGTGTCGGGTTGGGAGGGAGAGAGGGAAACAGGAAACACAAATGTAAAAAAAATAAAATAAATATTTTTAAAATAGTAAAATAAATAAGTTCACAGATACCAGATTAATAATCACTGTTGAAAGGCAAAGAGCACTTGAGCAATGGGAGAACTGGCAAGGAGATGATATCAGGCTTGGTTTAAGTACAAACTTCCTAATAGGCAGTAAGCTAAGGTGGCAGAGTAGCAAGAAGGAATGTATCCAAGCTCTTGTCCAAAAAATTCCTCTGAACAAATCAAGAAAATGCAATAAACTAATGCTTCCTGGAAAAATTTTGGAAAAGTTACAATGAAATCTTTATCTGGCCCAGGTTGGCACAGAAAGACAAGAAAGATCAGCTGACATTAGGGGCCGAGTCTTTTTACTTGGCAAAAGGAGCATTTCAGTGCCTAGAAAAAGTTTATGCACCAGGACAAGTGGAGGTCCCAGATCCATACTGAAACACTATATCACAGAGAGATGCCACCTGGCAGCTTTGTCAGCTACTACCCAGTTCTGGGTCACAGGTCTGGGGTGGACTGAGGCGGCACAGAGGCCCTGGGCAGTGTGCAGAGAACGGAGGATGTTCCAAAGCCAGCAACAACAAGCATAGTTCAGATTCTGGAAGCAGAGAGGGGTCTCAATTGCAGCATCTAGCCTAAGCCACAGAGCAATAACGAGGCCAAGAAAGCTAGATCAAAGAAAAGCCTGACTGACAGGTACCCAAATCCACCAGCAGTCTACTGTTGCTATGACTCAAAAACAGATCAGGAATTTAAAGTGCTCGAAAAAGAGGGGCAATAATTCAACTTTGCCCTTAATCAGAATACTTTGAGAGCACTGAAAGATTTCACAATTCCAGTCTGAGCTGTCCCTGAATTCCTGGAATAACACAACTCTCCACACCTCAAGAAAACAATAACAGGATCATCCCAGCCCTCCCCTCCAGGAGGACCACAGAGCCCAGCCCTAATAATTATTCCAAAGTCAGAAAATTGTCTTGCAAATACAAAATAAGAATCCCCTTCAAGACACAAATATAGAAGAGAATGCCTCTAAAACATCTGCAAGCAAAGCCTCAGGGAAAGAAAGACTTGGTTACAAGCTTGACTGGGATACTCAGAAGAGATGAATAAGTTTTTAAAAGAATTTAAAATGTATTTATAATTGGAATGAGAGTACTTAAGTAAAAATGGAAATGAAATGAGAGATACAGAATTGTAAGAGTTAAAATTGATTTTGGTCAAATTAAGAGTCATAAAAAGTTGCTGTGATTGCCATTTACAAAAATAACTCAGGTCACGAGGCTGTTAGTACCTTTAGTAGCTTTATTACAGCAAAGTAGAGATAGTAAAGAGAGGGAAATGTAGTAAGGAGGTAGAAAATATTGCCTCGCTAAATACCCTATAATTGCTGATCCAGGGAAATCCAGCTCAACTACAACAAAGGCTCTCTTAGATCCTGATCTCCAACCAGGAGTCTCAGTAGTCTCTTCAGCAAGAGCCACCAATGCAGAATCCAATGTAGAATCCAAATGTACACCAGAATCCAAAGTCCAAGTCAGGAAGCTGAAATCAGAAGCCGAATCTGAAATGAGAATCAGAAACGGGAATTCCTGACTTCCTGTTGGGTCTCACCTTATAAGCACTTTTCTCCACCCAACAGTTCTCCCATGTCACATCTCAGGAGCCAATCATAATTCCTTAATTTGTCTATCATTGGCTGGGGAAGGATGGGGATGGGGTGAATAGTGCTTGTGGGATCCACTTCCAGGTCTTTGAGGGTGTGAACTTCCTTTTCTAGTAAAAAAATTCTTCAAGTGCCTGACTAAGTGTGGAAGGAGGGGCACTCCAAATTCTTGATTGATTAAGTTAAAATAAACAAAGGGAGTTAAAAATTCCCTTTCACAAACTCCCCTGTGATTCTACTGGGAGATGAGCATGTTGAAATCTTCCATATTTATGAAATGAATCATTTCAAATAACCAGCTTATAACTCTAAAGATCTTCTGGCTAGAGGTGCATACAATATTCTACTTTCCAAGGAGAAATTATAATAATTTGAGGATAAGAAGGAAATAAAAGAGAAAGAAAGCAGAAACAATGATTGATAAACTTATTGACAAAAAACTAATTGGGGGACATTCCCCTTTGGCATCGGAGTTTACATTCAGAATAAATGATATGTTTAACCTTCTTCAGTTCAGTTCATTATATCCCAATGTTCACTCTGGATCTTTTGGTGAAGTGTATGATTTCCTAAGGTTTCTTTATGGCACCTTCTTCAAAAGATCCACTTTCTTGATTTGGGGTGTTGATGAGTTTCTTTTCCTGAAATTTTCTCCAAAAGATTTCAAACCTTGGATTTCAGGATAATTATACAATCCTCCCTGAGGAGGGTATTGACCAGCACTAGAATCATGGCTGAGTTATGGGGTATATGAATCAATTGTCAAAAGAAAATAAAAAATATTTTAAAAACCAAATAGGAGAGAAAAAATTAAATTTTAGGAAAAAATAATATATCAAAATCTTATTTATATGAAATTATGAGTAACTACAAATAAACTCATAACAGGTCTTTGAATCACTAGCAAGACTCTATTAAAGTGATTTATGTCCTAAAAGCCTATAGGACAAATGCAACAATATTGCACTTACCCATTGGCAGTGTAAGATTTAAATTTAGGTCTTAACTCAATATGAGAGTTATAAAAGTGGTCGCTGTTTATAAAATATTAGCCTCTAAGTCAAATAACTGTTAGCAGCTTTTATTTACAAGGTAGAAAAAGTGAAAATGGGAAATGTAGAAAAGAGACAGAGCCTTAACAAGCCTACCAGCCCTAAGTGCTTCTCTGGTGAAGTCTGGCTCAGCCTCCAACAGGGCCTTCCTCAAGTCCTGATCTCCACATGGATTTCCAGGTAGTCCTCAGCCAGAAGTCCCAGTGGTGTCTTCAGCAAGGGTTCCACCAATGCAGACTCTTCCTGCAGCTCCAGTCACTCACCTAGCAAGCTTCCCTAAAGCAGAAAGCTCTAGTCACTCATCCAGCAAGCCTCTCCAGAACGATTCCAAGAAAAGGTTACTGCCTCCAAGAATCTCCCTTCAGCTCAGCTCAGCTCACCAAAGCAGAGAGAATGAATCCATCCTTGTTCTTGACCTTTTATTCCCCTTTTTCCACATCACTTCCTGTCTCTCCCCCTCTTCACAAGAACCAATTGCAGTCTCCCAATTTGCATAGCACTGCCCAAGGGTGGGGGTTGGAGGGCAGTGCTTATGGGATCCACCTCTCGTCTTTTGAGGGTGTAAACTCTTGTCAGAATGATTCACAAGTTTCTGACTGATTGGGTTGAAAGGATGGAGCTCTCTAAGTACTTAATTGACTTAAGATAAATACATTTCTTTTTCACAGCAACCATGATATGCCATACTATAGAAGAGAAAAGGGGATAGATTCTGAAATAAAAGGGAAATATGATTCCCTGGTATGATTTTACCTTCAATCTCAGGAATAGGGGAGCCAAAATGAAATCCAAACTAAAGTACTTATAGCAGTTCTGGCATGGGGAAGACCAGCATCTGCAATTATCAAACAGCCACTTAATCAAACCTCAAAATATGTCCTCTGTCTAGAAGCACATTCTCATCAATCCCACAAGGATTGCTGGTCTCCTTGACCTTGTGCTTCTTGGCACTGTACAGTGGTTCTTTTGTGATCCCTTCTTCTGGAATCAGACACAATTATTAGTAAAATTCCCATAATACTTAACAATCAATGGCAGGTTTCCTTAGTCTAAAGCTTTTGGGTACGCAAAAGTATTAGGGCTAATAGATATTTTAAACTTATTCTTCAAAATCAAAAACATTAATACTGATTCCATATACTTCAAGTACAAAAAAAAAGAAGAAAGAAAAAAATTCTAGTATCCTGTTGCAAGTAAAAAGGAAAACAATAATGAAAAATTCAGGAATTCAAAGTGTCAGGCAAAACAGTGTCCAACTTGTCTATGGACTTTTATAATGATATTACCTCTAGTCCAGTCATAGGAGGATACAAATAAATATAATTGCATATGACAGGATACATTAATCAGTGTTGATTGAAGATACCTGTTTTATATGTGAGTAATGAATCCAAGAATACTTTTCTCCAATTTTGATAGCTTTTAGAGTGGTTAACAGTACCTGAAATGGACCTTCCCAGGCAGGCTGAGTTCCCCCGCTGCACTGGAAGTTCTTTATGTACACCTTGTTTCCAGGGTGTAGGTTATGGAGTGAAAAATCTATAGGTCCTGCTTATACTGCAGCTCTGGATTCATAGAGTTCTTGCAATTTGATCTGTAAGTACTGAATATACAAAGCAGTAGAAGTGTCCCCCCACCCAGTAATGATGAACAAGCAGGAGAACAGTGCTTAACCTGTATGTGAGGATGTTCAAAAAGCATCTCAAATGGTGAGATGTGTAGATCTCCCCTGGGCCTGCTTCAAAGATAGAACAGAGATAGAGGGAGAACTTCAGGTCATTTTAAGTGAGTCTCAGTGCTCAATTTCCCAATCATATTCTTAAGATCTCTATTCATTCTCTCAACTTGGCCTGATCTCTAGGGGTGATATGGTATATGGAATTGGGGAGTGACCCCCAAACAAGAATGTTTGAGACAAAAGAGAATCAGTAAAATGAGTTCCTCTGTCTGAATCAATTTATGCTGGCAGAACAAAGCGAGGAATAATCTCCTTTAAGAGCACCTTGACAACAAAAGCTGCTGTGGCTCAGGCACTAGGTATTGCTTCCAGCCATCTGGTCAGCTGATCCACTATGGACCAGAAAAAATTTATAATGTCCAGCCTTAGGCATAGTAATAAAGTCAATTTGTAAATGCTCAAAGGTGTGTAAGCCAGAAGATGCCCACCAAAAGCTTTGCTATGAAAAGCATGCTGATTATAGGATTGGCAAGTAGGACAGGCTGCACACACTTTAGAGGCTATGGTAGTTATACCAGGAGCTATCCATACTTTTTTAGCAGCATCTACAATCCCCTGGGTGCCAAAGTGACCATTCTTGTGAATGGACGAACATATTTGTTGATAAAAACTTCTAAGGAATAGGGGTTTTCCTTTGGATGACACCTATACCCCATTGATCTGTTTTGCTTTAAACTTTTGTTTCCATTTTTCCACTTCCTGTTCATTATAAGAGAGAGATAAATTTGAGTTGTTACTAGTTGCCAAAGTTAAAATCAATTCAGGTCCTTCTAAGGCAGCAAGCTTTGCTGCAGTATCTGCCTGGTGGTTCCCTCTAGAGACAGGGTCAGTACCACCTGTATGGGCAGAGCAATGTACTACAGCTAGGGCTTTAAGTAGCTGAAGAGAAGAAAACACTTCATTAATGATCTCTGCATTTGCAATATATTTTCCAGCAGAGTTTAAAACCCCCTTTGGAGCCATAGCATACCCACTGCATGGCATTTTGCAAAGGCATATCTAGAGTCTGTGTAAATTGCTTCTTTCTCACCCATGACAATTATACAGGCATGTTTTAGAGCTATCAGTTCTGAACCTTGAGCACTTTATACTTGAGGGCAGCAAAGCTCACCATAGAGTGGCAAATTCTGTGACTATAGCAGCTCCTGTAGGGTATGTCATCCCTCATGAAAGAAGAACCATCAGTGAATAAAACTAAGTCTGGATTGTCTAAAAGAGTGTCCGGGAGATTATCTTGAGGCTTTTCAACCATGGACACTAAAGATTCACAACTATGCAATGGTTCTCCTGAAAGTGGTAAATCTGGAAGCAAAGTGGCAGAATTAAGAACTGTACAATGTTTCAAGGTAATATTTTCATTACCTAACAAGGTTACCTCATATCTAACAATTCTTTGATCTGAAAATACCTGTGTTCTGTGCCTTAGCATGCTTCAACTTCATGTGGGCACATAATGGGCACCCCAATACTAGATCAGTAGATTTAGTTACTAACAAAGCTGTGGCAGATATGCTTTGAAGACATGGTAGGTCTCCTGAAGCTACTGGGTCCAGCTGGACCAAATAATAAGCAACTGGACACTGAACAGGTCCTAAAGTTTGAGTTAAAACACCTGAAGCTACTCCTTTCTGTTCCTGCACATACAAGGTAAATGGGTTTTTTTAATCTGGAATGCCTAGAACAGGGGCAGAGAGGATGTTTTAATTCTGAAAGAACTGACATATACTCTGCCTCTAATCTAAGAGGTTCAGGGACTGAATTTTTTGTCAGAGCTATAAGAGGTTTATTGATTTCCCCATAGCAAGGGATCCACTACCTACAAAACCCTGTTGCTCCTAAAATTGCCCTCAACTGTTTTGTAGTGGAGGGGGGCAGTCAATTTCTGAACATCTTCAATGTGCTTAAGGGAAATGGAGTGGGCACTCCAAGTTCTTGATTGATTCAGTTAAAATAAACAAAAGGAGTTAAAAATTCCCTTTCACAGAAGTAAGAATTGGAAAGGAAATTAACAGCTTGTCATGAGATACAAAATCTTGGTCTAGTAACAAAGTGTCTGAAAATTAGAATGGATCAAAAAGAAGTCAATGACTCTATGACAAAATAAGAAATGTCGAAATAAAGTCAAAAGACTGAAAAAATAGAAGAAAAAGCAAAACCTTCCTAATATTTAATCACACAACAGTATGGACTCTCTTAGGGAAGTAGAGGGCTCACCTAATCAGAGCAAAAGCTAGAGGACCCCTTGTCATATGTGCTTTACCAAGTAGGGGGATATAATAAATACTGACATCTCTTCTAACACTAAAAATTCTATGACATATTCAGAAGACATGAGTTCAAGTCCTAATTCTTCCACTTACTAGGAATAAGACCTAGTTCATTTTGCTTTTATGGATCTCAGTTTCCTCATTTATAAGATAAATATCTTCAGTTTCTAATAATTCCAAATTCTTCTAATAATCCCAAACTCAAATTTCTATTAACCATAATGTCATGATTTCTGGATACAATAAAGAGTTCTGAAAAAGGTCAGGCTATGGCCAATAATTGAGGGTGTTGCTCAGAATCAGTCTTCATCTTAGAACACTTAATCATACCCAGCACGGCTGTTCTCTTCAAGTGTCAGTTCACATCCTGCAAGGCCTATGACATGACATTCACACTCTTGCTAATCAGTGTAGGGGTAGGTCCCACAAAATTCTCTGAAAGCTTGACCCCTCTCACTTCCCCGTGTCTTTTTTCCTCTCTATATCACTGCTGAGATAGAGCACCTTCCCTATCAAAAATGAGATTCCTTTCAAAAGAAAATTCTTCTCTGTGGCATACTTTTTACTATAAAACTATGTGTTCTTAATTTGAGTTCTTAATCTCTCTGAGCCTTATTATGTGCCCAAATGCAGCTACTAATTACTTGAAAGTTGATCAATGAGAGTACTGTATTGTGGAAATAATACCACATTATAAAAAATCAGATTTGAGTTCCCTTTGACACCATCTGACTGTATGACCATAGGCAAATTATTTCGACTCCCTGGGCCAACTTTTCTTGAGAGCCATAACTAAAAATCTTGTTGCCAAAATAAGCAAACGTGAGCCCAATCTCAAACCAGCAATGGGCAAGAAATCCCAGTACAGATGCCTGATATAGTAGCAGTGACCCCTGACATCAGCTTTATGAGGGATACCCTGGGAATCCAGTCCCTAATGGGGAAAAATGCCAAGATACCACTGCTGGGGAGGCTCACATGGTAGATAGCCACAGAAGTGGAGGAGGAGAGGAGTATAGAGTAAGATAAAAAGGAGGAAGCATGAGATCTGGTAAGTTCCAAGTTAAACTAATTATTCTTACTAACTACATACTTTTCTGCTAAAAAGAGTAGAAGTGGGGTCAAAATGTAAATGCAATAAGCTTAAAAATTGAATGATCTTTTAAATATTTATAGAAAATATTTGTGCCTTATAGATTTGAATGCCTTCAGACAAAATGTCCATTGCTCCAACCTAGTTTTTGTTATTTTTTTACTTAGGGGAATAATGATGGAATTCAATTAGATTACATATAAGGTTTCTTATAGTGCATCAAAATTAAAAGCAAGAACAAAACTCTACTTAAAATTTTTTCTGTAAGAGACACAAAATCACTGGGTGAGGTGACATATGAGGATGCCAAGGCAATTTTTTGAGATGAAGAAATTCATTCATAGAAAGCAAGAAGTGACATTTTCTGAGCCATATAGCACATGGACAATGACATAAAACCCCATTTCCAGGAGCTTTGCCTAGTGTCTCAGTCACACTGGGCTGTCACAAAGAAGGGAGGTCAAGAGAGTGCATTTCACATAACTGAGTGTGAAACCCCTAGCCAGTTAAGGATGAGTTCACTGCATCTTCCCAATCACATCCAATATGACAAGCATTTCCCAATGCTTCAAAAGCCCATGGAAGTTGCACAGGTGGGGCACTGGCTAACCACCCTGTCATTGTGATCGGCAGAATGAGGACTATCACGTCAGTATTATTTATGCAGCTTGGGCAGAGTCTGTATTTACAGATGGCTTAGTTTTAGCATGACAGAAAGCAAAGAAAGATGGACTTAGAAATCAGTGAGGCAGAAAGAGCAGCTCCTTTCAGTATTCTGATTGTGATTGAGTAGTCATGTGAAAAGCCTAGAGTCCCAAATCTCAATCCCTAATATAGCATGCAAATTCAAAGTACAAATCATGAGTTTAGGGAAAGAGGTAGGTTGTGAAGACATAGGAAGAAGGTCTGGGGAAGATTGAGGAGGAGGAGGGTGAGTTGAGGGGTAGGAGGGAAGAACTAAGAAACACTAAAATTCTTCTTAACCCCAGAAGCAATCTCAGAGATGAATCTACATTAAAGTGAAAAGAGCAGTGGATTTTAAGATGAATACTAATCCCAACTCAGCTACTTATTAGATGTTGAAATCTGAAGCAAGTCATTTAAATCTCTTAACCTTCATTTTCTCATCTGTAAAATGGATCTATTTAACTCAAAGGACTGCTTTGAGGATCAGATGGTAAACTGCTTTGAGAGTGATTTGTTCTGTCTTTTGCTTCTTTCCAGAATCAGTTCAAGCATAATCTTCTCCAGGGAGCCTTCTCTGACATCTCCTCATCCTCCCAGCTATTAGGGCTCTTTCTCAATCTTCCTTAAAGTACTTTCCATTTAATCCTCATATGCTTCTGTATGTAGATGTTATCTTCTGGGTTTTGTCTGGTTCATAATAGGAACTTAATCAATGCTTTGTAATTGGTTGATTTTGTTTAAGTCCCTTCTATAGATCAAAGGATCTTCGAATTGAAAGAGGTGAACAGGAGTCCTCTTGACAAAATTCTTAATAAGAAGCCATCCAATCTGTGTTTGAATATCTCCGCTCAGGGAAAGCCAAATCTCAGAGAATTGAAATGAGCTGTCCAATACAACTAGCAACTAAGGGAGCAGGAAGTGCACCCAAGTCCAGTGTGCTGTTCTCCTTATGTTTGATTTCAGACTAGAAAGATTATCCTCAAGATCGACAGCTAAAGAATTGTTTTACACCAAGAATTCATGTTTATTTTAATTTTTTTCAAGTCAGTTTTGTTTTTCCACTCAACAAAGCCAGAAAGGAGATGAGGAGGGAGATAGAATAAGCACTACATTCACACTTAAGGAGCTAAAACAAGGCCCCCTCCCCACCCCTGCCACCAATCTTGTAGTTCTCTGAATCAGAACACAAACAAAGCATTCGGGAAATGGCATTGAGTTTTAAGGTTTGGATATGTTTTTATTTAATTATTCCACTTCATCCCTGAGTCCTCAGCCCCAAATTGATGACACGAGTGATTTGCACTTCATCAGAGGTACAGTCCAACTCTCAGGCAAGCCTTTCTGAACACATGCTGAGACCGGAGGGGTTACCATAGCAACAGTCATCCTGAGAAAGCTTTCAAATCATTCCCTCCCCTTGGACCCCTCCTTTCCAGGCCCTCATCTTCCTTGGCAAATTTCCTTAACTTTATGATTTACACACATAATAAGCAGACAGCACAGGGAAATTAATACTCAACAGTGCTGTTATGTGTTTCCAGGTTAGATTGCCCTCCCTTTGAATGTAGTGTATCCAAGAGAATCAGGGAGTTATAGAATCTCACTACTGGAAGTGCCTTTAGATATCATATCTTCCAACCCAGTTACTTTACAGATAGGGAAACGAAAGCCCGTGGAAGTTAAGAGAATAGCCCAAGATCACATAGTGCAAGTTCTTGGACCAGTAGCCAGGACTCTGAGAGGCAGCGTGATATAGGGACTGAGTACTGGATTTGGAATCAGATAGCCTCATATTTACAATGTGTGTGACCTTGGAAAAACCACTTGATTTCTCTGAGACTCAGTTTCCTCATCTAAAAAATGATAGGCCTTGTATTAAATAATCTCTAATGTCCCTGCCAGCTCTAAATATATGATTCATGGCATATGATTAGGAGACTCCTAACTCTGAGTTTGGGCACTTTCCATTAGTCTCATAAATGAATACATTAAAACTAGTATACAGTTCCTGATACTGTGTTTTTGGTTGTTTTTTTGTGTTTTTTTTTTAACCAGGAAAACAAACACCCTTTAATGATTCCCAATATGCAGTAGACTCCATCATTGAATCAACAAGAGGTCATTTGGCTCTTGCTCTGTGTTCATCACTGGGCTTTGCTTTCTCCTTTTAATTTGGCTGGTTGGTTCCTTCCCTAAATATGTTTAAGTTTAACCACAATTTTAAAAATGTCAAAACTGGTCCATCATTTAATTACCATTTGTGAGGTCATTCTTATCTAATCATTTAAGATATCAATTAATATATTTTGCCTCAACCCTCGGATTTTTTTGTAGTGATACTGGAATAGTCTAATGGCTACATGAATAATAAAATATAATGACATATATTTATACAGCACATGAAAGTTTTCAAATGTATAACTTATTCTGAAATCACACCAAAAAAAGCCAAATCTTGTCCTTTCTTTCTCCACAATATCTCTTGCATACACATACTTCTCTCAAATCACCTATCCCCACCATAGTACAGGCCCTCATCACTTCTCACATGGACTATTGAAAAGGTTTTCCTTTTTCATGTCTCTTTCTTCTCCAATCCATCTACCACAAAGCTGCCAGAGTGATATTCCTTAAGCACAGGCTTGAACACTTCACTCTTCTATTTAGCGGTTCTCTACTGCCTTCAGGAGCAAATATAAATTTCTCTCTCAGACTTTTAAAGTGTAAACCTGGAAAAACACAGACCCACTAAAGTAGTTAGAAAGAACAAATCTTTAATCAAGACAAGGGAGACAATGCTCTTATGGCCACCACACTGAGTCACGCATACACACAACACCAATACCACACCAAAATAAGCTCTGAGATTCTGGGAATGATGTCTCTGGGAAAATGTATTATGAATGGGAATCTCCATCATGGGAATTTCCATTGAACTGAAGAAATTGGGGTCTTATATACCCTTTAAGGAATATAGGAAAAGAAAGATAATAGAACCACTTACATGGAGACAAGGGAAGAAGGATTCCAGCCAGGGGCTCCATTACCTGGGAAAGGTCTAGATACAGTGGGAGAAACTTCTAAGACAAAAATGTACTTAAGGTTAAATTACATCTGTTAATCCTACCTAGGATGAGATCCAGGGGTGCTTGAGTGTTTCATGAAACAAAAGTCATATACAAATCCATACCTATCCCCATACCCCATACACAACCCAACCTATCTTTCCAGTCTCATTATACATTACTTGCATTATATATTTCCTCCAAATTGACCTTCTTTCCACAAGAAGAGCATGTCAAATACTTTGATAGAATCTAGGAAAACATTATCCATAGCATTTCCTTGATCTATTCAATTAGGAATCTGGTACGAATCTATTCATTAGGAAAAAAGAAAACAAGGTTATCTTGGCATGATTTGTCCTGGTTGAAGGCATGTTAGTTGTGTGATGAGCTCTTACTTTTCTCTATGTTAATTAAAAAGATCTTTAAGATAGAGATTTTGAAGAATGGAAAAATTTTTCAGAAATCAATATCTAGAAATAGTATAGTCTTGGCAACAGATTGTGTCTGCTGCCTAAGACCAATCTAGTTAAATATGGCTGTAGTAATGTGTATTAGCTGAGAACCAGATAGGTTAAGTTGCTCAAATTAAATGCTGATAGGTACATGGAGAAACAAGCCTAACATTAAATTGCTAGAGCATCTGTGAGTTTTTTTTTTTTTTTTGGAAAACAAGATTCTTAAATACATTAAGAATTATAGAGCTGTTTATACTCATTGACCTAGGGATCCCATTACTAGGATTTGGCCTTAAGGGCATTATTGAAAGGATAAAAAGCTGAGTATGTATGAAAATATTCATAGAAGCTATGTGTGTAATGACAAAATAACTGGAAATAACACAAATGCAACGATTAGGAGAAATGACTGAATAGATTGTGTTATTTGAATGTAATGGATTCTTTTATGTTATTAGAAATGACAAATATTAGAAATAGAAAGAAAATAAGGGAAATATATGTAGAAAAGAAACAAGAATAAGAATAATAGATCCTGTGACTATATTAAGAAGATTCTAGCCACAAAATCAAGAAGAAAAAAGAATCAAAGTAAAACAAATCCAAAGGGAACTCAAAGGTAGGTGTTGTATATATTAGCATGAACATATAATTTATATATATATTTTTTTATTTTTAACATTTATTAATATTCATTTTTAACATGGTTACATGATTCATGCTCCACCTTTCCCCTTCAACCCCACCCCCGCACCCCCCCCCACCCATGGCCAATGCGCATTTCCACTAGTTTTGTCATGTGTCCTTGATCAAGACCAATTTCCAAAGTGTTGGTAGTTGCATTGGTGTGGTAGTTTCGAGTCCACAGCCTCAATCATGTCCACCCTGACCCATGCGTTCAAGCAGTTGTTTTTCTTATATGTTTCCTCTCCTGCAGTCCTTCCTCTGAATGTAGGTAGCTTTCTTTACCATAAATCCCTCAGAATTGACCTGGGTCATTGTATTGCTGCTGGTACAGAGGTCCATTACATTCAATTTTACCACAGTATGTCAGTCTCTGTGTATAGAGTTCTTCTGGCTCTGCTCCTTTCGCTCTGCATCAGTTCCCGGAGGTCTCTCCAGTTCGCCTGGAACTTCTCCAGTTTATTATTCCTTTTAGCACAATAGTATT
>NC_058131.1:137768164-137902058 GCF_016433145.1 Gracilinanus agilis | reverse complement strand
AATTTTGCTGAATTATTTCTGTTAGTATGGAGTCCAGGTTTCTATTAATTTCTGGTTTTTCTGGAAGACCAATTATTCTCAAATTGTCTCTTCTAGACCGGTTTTCTTGGTCTGTCACTCTCTCATTGAGATATTTCATGTTTCCTTCTATTTTTTCAGTCTTTTGGCTTTGTTTTATTTGTTCTTGTTGTCTTGAGAGATCATTAGTTTCTACTTGCTCAATTCTAGCCTTTAGGGATTGATTTTCAGCTATAACCTTTCGGTTTTCGGCCATAATCTTCTGGTTTTCGGCCATAATCTTCTGGTTTTTCGGCCATAATCTTCTGGTTTTCGGCCATAATCTTCTGGTATTCCTTTTCAATCTGGTCATTTCTGGTGTTCAGTTTGCTTATCAGTTCATTTGGTTTCTGAGCCTCACTTTCCAGTTGTAAGATTCTACCTTTTAAACTGTTATTTTCTTGCCAGATCTCTTCCATTTTCCTCAAAATCTCAGTTTTGAACTCTTCCATAGCTTGTGAGGAGTTTTCCTTATTTGGGGAGGGTCTGGATGGTTGTTTGTTCTCCTCCTCTGTTTGCTCGGTTGTCTGGATTTTCTCTGTGTAAAAGCTGTCGAGTGTTAAAGACTTCTTTTTCTTGTTATTATTCTTTCTCCTCTGAACTTCCTGTGACTGAGTAGCCATCATTAGCCCAGCAGCTTCTCAGATTTATCCTCGCGCTCAGTGTCTGTCAGTGATCTATTGGCTCCTGAGGTCTGAGTTCTGGTTTTTTCCAAGGTCAAGCCCCCTGGTGGGCCCCCTTGCTTGATCCTCTGCCCGGAGGTTCCTTTACAAGTCTCAGGGCGCTGCTTCCACAGTCGTATACCCGTCCACACTGGTTCCCCACTTAGGCTTTAGTTCCTGGCTGTGTCTGCCTCCACCCACGCCTCCTCAGTGCCTGCGCTCTGCTCAGCCTGCGCTCTGCGCCCAGCGTCCTGCTCCCCCGCGCTCAGATTTCGCGTGCCTTTTTTGGCTTAATGGAGTCCTAAGTCTTGCTGCTCTCAGGAACAGGTCCCGGAGCTGCCAATGACTCGATGGGTGCCCCAAACTTGCTCTATTTCTTTTTAGCTGGCTTCGGAGCTACAGGTGTTGTGTGTGGAGGGGGTGGGGGTGAGGCGGTTGCTCAGCCCGCGATTTAGTGAGAGCCCTTTATAGCATGGAAATGCCTCGATTCCACGTACCTTCCACGCTGTGCCCTGTTGTGGGGTTCCTCTGTTCGTCTGGACTTGTTTTTATGTCCCCTTGAGGAGTTTTGTGTGTTTCGGTCAGGAGAGGTTAAGAGCTGCTTCTTACTCTGCCGCCATCTTAACCCGGAAACTGTAATTTATATATATTTTAAACACATTATAAACAATGTGGATTTTGTGATTTTGCACAGATTTTTAAGTAGATAAAAATTGAAAAAATAAAATAATAATAAATAATATGTTATAATATACAAACAAATAATAATTTTTAAAAAAATATCCAGCTTACTGGCCTATGGTCTACCAATTATATCTCTTCACTTTTTGGAAAATTGGGATACTTCTCCTCCAGTACTGTAGTACCTTTCTCATCTTCCTTTATCTTTCAAATATTAACAATAGTACCTCAGAAATAAAATCTTCCAGTTATTCCAGTACATGAGGATACTGAATTATTAATATCCTTAATAATTAAGGATAATTGATAAAAATAGTTTTTCAAGTCAGATTTAACTTTTACACAAGACTTGTGTGTTCTAAAAAACTAGAGTTGACGGAGGGGAATGAGTAGAGATGAGATAAGCACTCTGCCAGTACCTAAGGAGATAAAACAAAACTCTACTTCCCATCCCTCCAAGCAAATCTTGCAAAATCTCTGAACTATGGCACACACAACGCTTAGAGGAAATGACATTTGTTTTTAAAGAATGAGTTTATGTGGACCAGGTGACTTAAATTCATCAAGGGCAGCCAGGTGATCTCTAATCTTATTCATTTTAAGCACCAATTCCCTGTTAGTCATTTTTGATTCTTTCCTTTCCAATCTAAAGGTCATTCTTTGTCCAGGAGAACAGAAATAAAATAATAATTGGACAGCTTTTCCTTTACTTTGTTGTCAGCTATCATCATCCTATAGCCCCAATTTATGGGCTAATCTTTCTGTGTTCTTCCTCTTTTCTTCAATAAAGCTTTTGATTATCCTTAGCTTTCCTCACCAGCATAAGCCCATTCTGAATTCTAGTGCTTCGTACCCTATTTTTATAGGACTGTGGCATGTTTATATAGCCATGCAGTTAGCTGTCATTGCTTCTATTATCTGAAAATATCTTTTAAAAAACTGAGTTGGCTGATGATTTCTCTTTGCCTCCACAGTAATCCCTTCAGAAAACTCTTTTATCCCCTTTTAATTAGAATTGTTTTCTTTGGGTCTTCAGGATTTTATACATAAGAGTTTTTCCAATTTCTTTGATTGAATTCCCATTCAGAATTTGAGCAAATAAAATACTGTGTGCTCTCCCAAAATATAGGCTGAATATCAGACTACACTTGGCTTTATTTTCTGTCTGTATCAAAACTTGAAAAGGTAGTGGTCACTTCCCCTGCTCCAAGATTTTCATTATTTGCAAACAGCAACCAGTTCCTGTGTTTTAGTGAGTATAAGAGCAAAATAGAATTTGTCATGGTTAGTTTCTCTGTCTTTGAAGGATGAAACTATCATTAAGTCAGTTGAAAAGTGATCAGTAGCTTTGGAGAGAGAGAGAGAAAGAGAGAGAGAGAGAGAGAGCACAAGGGATGGGAAAAGGAGATTTATGCCTTCATACTGAATCTTCTCTTAATGTTCTTCTCTATGTACAACAATGCTTTGTTGTTTTTAATTCCAGAATTAAAAAAAATAATTTTTAAAAAAGCTTTTTCACCTTGGTCCTACATTACAATTATGTTCAAATTACAAGGGTTTCAGAAATTCAGAGCCCCCTCCACATCATGAAGAGGCATCAAAATAGGCCTTTAATGGGAGATCTATCAAACATGGTAAGAAATTAAATTTATGTATACTCCATGGAGCAAGTGTAGGGATGGGTCCATAGAAGCCATATTTTATAATTATGTGAGGAACTGATTCTCTAGACCCTGTGTTCTGTCTCCTCACTGAAGAACTTGTGTCATCCCCTATTGATCCCTGAGAACTAGGATTTTAGGTGAAGGCAACAAATAATGGTGGCCCCCAAGAAAAAGAGTTAATGGGGAGAAGGGTCAAAAAAGAAATGGCAGATTTTAAGAATAGTGACTGCCTCTCTCTCTTACTCTCTTCCATTACGTTGAGCATGTCAGGACCCTTCTAGCTCTCTCTGACTTCTAATTGTTATGGCTGCTGTTCACACATAGCAGGAAGTTCACAGAATCACCAAGGTGAGACTGAGACCAGCTTTCAAGTCCTTAATTTTCTTCTTTTTCTTTTCTTTCCTGTTTCCTTGAGTACAACTGGCCAAAGAGTGATCCTCTGACAACCTTGTTTTATGAATTTCTTTTTTAGAGATTTTTCCTTTAAATTGAACTCAGGATGAAATATAATAAAGCAAAAAGTATGAGAAAAGACTGATTCCAGCCCTGTAGATGTCATGCTACCCTGAGTTTGAATCATATGCATCTCCTTTAAAGGGAACGGGCACCACCACCTCTGGGCTCCAGATTGCTCAGTCCCATAATTCTCCACATTTAAAAAAAAGTGAAGTAGATAGAAATCAGCTTCTTAAAGCCTATTGAGCAAATGGCATGCCACCCCCATCCTGAAGACCAAGGAGCCAATTAGTGTGTACATGTATAATGCTATCTCAATTTTAAAATCCTTTAGTTCTGTGCCAGGACACAGGTATTTGAAGAAGTCCAAGGCTATAGCTTCAATTCCTACAACGATTGTCCTAACTATAATGGATACAACACTAGAAGTAATCAGGGTACAGGCTCAGTTCCATGTCCTCAGGTGCCCTTCTCAATCTAACTCCTTCTATGTTATCATCTATTTACTTCTGAGGTACATTCTGTCAGAATGTACCTATTGAGTTTCTGAGTACAGTCCATGGCAAACTTTTCTATGAATAGAGAACTTCAGTAAACACTAGACAGAGGGATAACATACAAGGAGGACCAGAAAATAGTAATGGAATTGATGCATAATATCATCAGAAGAACAGTTACCTGAGCAAAGGGAACAGATGAGAAACTAGAAATAAAATACTACATGGTCAGGCCCATAAAGTAAATCTGAGAAAAGGTGGATATGTGAGAGGAAAGTAAGTATATAGCATGGCCATTAAGTGAAGTTTGGTAGATAAAATGTTTTGTTGTCCCATCTCAAGCTGCTTTTCTTCCCTGGCTGCCTCAGTGAGAACCAATCACAGAGTGAAAATGGCTAGAAATTTATAAGAGAAAGTAACAAGAGGTGCTGATTAGGATGAGGCTTATAGTAATGAAGAGTACGAATTGATCCTGAATCCCTGTCACTATCATAAGAAAATATGCTATTTGGTGTTAACTGCACACTAATACTGGATTGTTTTACCCATTAGATGTCCCCTCTGAATTAGAATTTGCCACACTATTGAAACATGGGATTTCTCACTCATAAACTGGAATGTCCTTCTATATCCACTGTCAAGATCATCAGAATACCATTTCTCTCCTCAGACTGCTTTCTATAAATGATACAGTAGATTCATCTTATAAACTAACAGAATCTTTTTGAAATCCCCACAGATGTTTTCTGCTAATTCTCTAGAAACCACAAATTGCAATTTGGAACAACAGCATTGATAATATTATAATTTTGTCAAAAGAAAAGTGTGATGGATAAAATCCTGCAACCATGTTTTCATGGGACATAAAGGTAAAATATTTTACTAGCTTCCCCTATGAGGGATGATATGTGAAATGGAGATGATTCAAGAAACAAAAATTTTAAAATAGCCCTTATCTTCTAAAGGAATGTTAATCTTTTAGGCAAATCAGACACATACATTTAAAGAATTTCTAACCCTCAAGCTGCCAGAGCCTTTGAAACAATCCTGAGTTGCTGGAGATGCTGCTGAGAAACATAGAAAGATTAAGAACTGTTAATGGATTTTAATAATTTATTGAGTATCTAAGGACCGAGCAATTTCCCAAACATCATCACTCTTGGTCATCTCTTCCTATTCAATTCTGATTCCAGCTTATTGTGTGTATGTGTGCATAAATCTATTTACATATGTATTATATCTGTACCTATATGTATATATCACCTAACCAAAACCTTATTTTGGAAACCATGCAGTACTTTCAAAAATCCCAAGCTTCCAGTTGCCATGAAACCCCATCTTTAAATGTCAATATATTCCTTGTTTTGTTATATGGCTTCTGACTCAATCTAAAAAAGAATGCAGATTATAGTCATTTCAAGGATAATACAAAGATGCATACTCATCAAATAAATTCTAGCATATTATCAACAAATCAAAATTTATTAAGTATCTCCAATAGGACTTTGCTATGAGCTGAGGATAAAAAGAAAGTAAAAAGTGTATTGTCCCTTCCCTCAAGTAGTTCAGTTTTATGTAGGAGACTATATGCAAACAAAAATTAAAGGAAAAATTAGAGACCATCTCAGAAAGAAGCTACTCAGGTTAAGGAAGACCAGGAAAGGCCTCT
The DNA here is from genome assembly GCF_016433145.1 of Gracilinanus agilis. Classification (NCBI taxonomy): domain Eukaryota; kingdom Metazoa; phylum Chordata; class Mammalia; order Didelphimorphia; family Didelphidae; genus Gracilinanus; species Gracilinanus agilis. Next base: position 137,896,372 of record NC_058131.1, on the reverse strand, counting down.
AGCAAAAAATGCAATTCTAGCTAGGATTTGAAGGAAATTATGGAATACAGGAAATGGAGATGAGGAAGTAGAGAATTCTAGTCATGGTGGATAGTCCGTGAAGATTTGTGGAGTTAGGAGATGGAGCTTCACTTTAGGAACACCCATTTTGGAATTGTTCTTCAATCACTTGAAATCAGGAAAAGAAACAGCAAGCAAAAGAAGCAATTATGGACTTGTGACCTAGTCTCAGTCTCACCTAGGCAAACAAGTATAATTAATACCATGTGCAAATAGCTACCATGGCTATTGGAAATCTGGAAGATAGTTATACAGAGAACTGAAAGGTACAATGATTTGTTCAAAGTGATACATTTCATAGCTCATATTTGAATGCATGTTTTCTGATTTCAGATTTAGTTATTTTTCCATTATAATTAATTGATAGAGAGAATTTACTCAATTGGTAAAAGAAAATGTTAGACACATAATATATCCAGATTTTCTCAAGGCATTTGACAAAGTCTTTAATAATTTACTGGTGGTATCAGATTGGTTAATATGACAGAAAAGGACAATGGCAAATGTTGGAGGTGATGCAGGAAAATTGGGACACTAATATACTGTTGGTCAAGATGCACTCTGATTCAATCACCCTGGAGAGTAATTTGGAACTATGCTCAAAGGATTCTAAAGCAGTGCATACCCTTTGAGCCATCAGTACCATTATTAGGTCTGTATCCCAAAGAGATTTTTTTAAAAAGGGAAAAAAGGACTTATTTGTACAAAAATATTCATTGCAGTTCTTTTGGTGGTAGCAAAGAATTGGAAATTGAGGGGTTATCCATCAATTGAGGAATGTATGAACAAGATGTGGTATGTGAGAGTGATGGAATACTATTGTTCTATGAGAAATGACAAGCAGGATGATTTTATAAAAATCTGGACTTACATGAACTGATACAAAGTGAAATGAGCAGAAACAGAAGAATATTGTACATAGTAACAACAATATTTCTTGATAAATAGTTATAAATGGCCTCATTATTTTCAACAATGCAGTGATTAAAGACATTCCCAGACTCATGATGAAAAATACCATCTACCCTCTGAGAAAGAATTGAAGCACTGTGAATGCAGACTGAAACATACTATAGTTCATTTTCTGTATGTCTGTTTGTTCTCCTCCTCCCCTTCCCTCTCCCCCTTCTCCTCCTTTAACCCCCTTTTCCTCTTTTGCCCCCTCTTTCTCTTCCCCTTCTCCTTCTTCTTCTTCCTACTTCTCCTTTTCATTTGAGATCTCTTCCATAAAATTATTAATATGAAAAAATATGTTACATGATTCTACATGTAAAATCCATGTCAGATTGCTTACTGTCTCAGGGAGGGGAGGATAAGGGAGTAAAGGTCAGAAGAAGGAAGATAATTTGGAACTCAAAACCTTAAAAAAATTAATTTTAAGAATTTTAAATGTAATGGGGGGAATAAAATATTATTTAAAATAACAATAATTTACACTTTGAGGGATATGGACTAGACATAGGTTTCAAAATGGTTGAATGATTCAACCCAAAAAGCAGAGGTTAATGCATTTATTTCAACCTGGAGGGAAATGTCTCATGAAGTACCCAAGAAAATCTTTCCTTGGATTTGTGTCATGCTGTATTTTCATTTATTAATGGTACCAAGAAATAAGTAGATGGCAGGTCCATCAAATTTATGCAAAAATGGGAGGATTAAAAATAAGTTTTATAGAAATAAGGTGGAAAATTATGTGATGGAGATCTGGGTATACTAGTAAACTGCTCAATGAGTCAAAAGCACATACAGGGTAACCAAACATGATAATATAATTTTAGACTACACTGACAGAAACAAATTCAATCAATTCCATCCAATTTAATTTGAATACATATTAAGCTGCCTTTTTCATGGTACTATATAAAGCACTTGTAATAGGAAGAAAAAAAAACAATCCTTGACTGCAAAGGACTTATATTCTTCTGGAGAGATTATATGCAATCAGGACAAGCTATTCAAATAAGGAAGATAATAGTTCCACTATACTTTCCTTGAACAGACCCTATGAGGAATAACTAGTTTCTGACTGGTCATGATTTAGGGGAGGAAATCTAACTGAAGAGCATACAAAGGAGTTAAAAAAAATAAAATAAACATCTCTTCTACAAAGTCTTCTTAGAATAAGTAGAAATAAAGCATTTTAATTCCCAGCACCAAATTGTGAAAAACAATTCTCACAGCCTCAACTGAGCATTATTTCTGTCTTGGAGAAGGGTAAATAGACAGTATAAAACTAGTAGTTCATGGCATAATGTTACTGTTAGTGTGTTTTGTAATTGCATCAATATGAGATAATTCTGAATTATCCTTGAACAAATGATGAGAAATATGATTCGTCTGTGGCAAAACTTGCTATAAAGTTTATTGACATCACCTATCTCCTGAGGTACTTGTTTGGGGACATCCCAGACTTCCTTGCAATACTATTGCTCTTTATCTCACTCTCTTCTATCTTCTCATGTGTTTGGCTCGATTTATGTTTCTCTCTCTTTAACATCTTCAATCTCTGTCCTGTTATTCTTCTTCTCCTCTGCCTACAAACAAGCCCTCTTCTCCACTATGCTAGAAAAACTCCTTCTCTCAATACTATTACCCTCTCTTCTTTTCTTTTACTTTCTTTTTAAGGCCAAACTTTTTGAAATTCATTTCTTGTTTCCATTTCATAATTATACATTTATTCCTTAACCCCCTGTGATCTGGTTTCCATATCTACCACTCTTCTCCAAAGTCACCTCTGACTTCTTTGTGGCCAAATCAGAAGGCCTTTTTTCATTCTTTTTCCTTGTCTTCTCTCCTACACTTGACACTGTGGTTAATTCATATATATGAAGACAAAGAATTTGATATGATCTTTGAGTCAGCAGAGAAATTAGAACTATTGGAGAGAAATGTAGCCTCAAAATAATTGGAAATGCTGACACAGTAGAGGAGACAAACAGAAACATCAAGACAGAGAGATGTTGAAAGTTCAGTTCTTTAACTGTCATTCTTAAATTTTATCAGTTTACCAGATCTGAAATGATATACCTGTACTAACACCAAGTCATAGCTCTTTATAAAAGTATCAAAAGAGCCTTTGCTGGAAACCTCAGGTATTTAACAGATATATAAGACAGAATGAGGAAGTTCAAAAAGAGCTAATAGAGAGTGAAGAAGACAGATTTCAGTTTGTAATTTGGGGGGAAAAGTAGAAGTAAGAAAGGGTAACAAAAGTGAATTCAGTATAACAGTATGAAGCTTGCAGAGAACAAGGAGAAAGAATAGTTTCTTTGGCAGAGATAACATTGAATGAAGTCCAAAGAGGAGAGTACAGTCAGAAACAGTAAGAGTGGGAAAGACCAAAGAAAAGAAGGTGACATTTCTCCAATCAAAAACCATCTTTTAGTCATAAAGAATGACACAGTAAGCAAATTAGGGGAGCATAGAATGGTTTATACATCATACTTATGGAGAAGGGAAGAGTTTATGATCAAATAAGAGAGAGAGAATATTACAAGATGTAAAATGAATAATTTTGATTATATTAAATTAAAAATGTTTCTTACAAACAAAAACCAAGGTAATCTAAATCAGAAGGGAAAAAACAAACTAGGAAAACATTTTTACAGCAAATGTCTCTGATAAAGGCCTCATTTCTCAAATATATAAAGAACTGAGTCAAATCAAAGTAAGAATACAAGTTCATTACCCAATTGACTGATGGCAAAAAGAGATGAACAGTTTTCAGATGAAGAAATCAAATCTATCAATAATCATACAAAAAAGTTCTAAATAACTCATAATTAGAGAAATACAAATTAAAACAACTCTGAGGTACCACCTCACATCTCTCAGACTAGACAAAATGACAGTAAAGGAAAATGATAAATGGTGGAGGGAATGTGGCAAAATTGGGACACTGATGCATTGTTGAAGGAGTTATGAACTGATCCAACCATTCTGGCGGTCAATTTGGAACTATTCCCCTAGCTACAGCAATATTATATGATGATCAATTGTAAAAGACTTAGTTTTTCTCACAATTCTGAAGGACTTATGACAAAGAGTGCTGTTCACCTCCAGAGAAAGAACTGTTGGAGTTGGAATGCAAACCAAAGCATTATAATTTTCACTTTAGTTTATTTGTGTTTTTATTTTGAGGTTTTGGTTTTATATGCTTATTCTCTTACAACCTTGATCAATATGGAAATGTGTTTTGCATGATAATACCTATATAACACAAATCAAATTACTTACAATATCTGGGAGAGGGGAGGGAATAGAAGGAGAGGGACAGTTTGGATCTTGTGTTGGAAAACAAGTTGAAAATTGTTATTAAATGTAATTGGAAGAACAAAATATTTTTTTAAAACTTTAAAAATCTTTGTTTTTTCTGACCTCATATAATGCTAGGTGACCTTATATTCTATTCTGAACTATAGCTGTTCTCTTTTTGTTACATAATACTGTATTCCTGGGTATTAACATATTGTAGTCTCTCTACTACAAAATAACCCCAAAGGAGGACATCTTATTAAACATTATATCTTTGCCAATGTACAGGACAAAGCTTTGCATAGCATAGGAAATAGTCGTCAAATGGATAAACAGCTGAGATAAGAAGAATATTCAGAGGAAATAAAGGAGGAAGTACAAAATAAGCCTTGAGTCATTGAATAAAATCAACTATGTAGATGGCACATATGGATGGCACAACAACCAAACATGTAAGTGATGGAGTTCCAAAAGAGAAGAAACTAGATGCATTTATGCTATAAATCACATGCCAGTCATCAATGGTGGCTGTGTGGCTTATTTGGCACTAGGTTTTCCAGTAATGGGTTTTCACTGTGAGAATATCACAATCCTCCCCCTCCCTGCACATACACACAAACACAAAAACATTCACTTACATTTTTGGATGAATACTTATAAATCATGAATGAGAATGAGAAATGGTCAAAAAGCATAGATTTTATTCCTATCAGAGAAATGAGAATAAGCATGTATATAGCACCTATTACATGTTAAGTACTGTGCTTTTTATCAGTATTATTTCATTTCATCCCTGAAAAAATTCTATAAGGTGGGTACTATTATTACTTCCATTTTATAGTTGAAACTGAGGCAAACAAGGATTGTCTAAGGTCACAAAGAACATAACTTAGGTCTTCCTGACTCCAAACCTAGCACTTTATGAAGATAAAAAAGAAAAGAAAATGTTTTTTTAACTTATTACTTATTTTTAATATTCTATTCTTTTTAAACCTCAAATTATAAATTCTTTCCTTCCCTCCTACTCTCCTATACCCATTGAGACATCAAGCAATATGATATCTATTATAAATATTAAATCGTGCAAAACATATTTCTATATTTGATATTTTTAAAAGCAAGAAAAATAAAGTAAGAAAGTTTTATTCTGATTTGCACTCAGAGTTCCTCATCTTTCTCTCTGGATGCAGATAGCATTTTTCTGGCACAGTTCTTTGAGAATCATCTTGGATCTTTGTAGTGTTCAGAGTAGCCAAGTCTTTAACAGGTGATTATCATTATAATATTGTTGTTACTATGTAAAATGATCTTCCAGTTCTTCTCAGTTTACTTTGCATCAGTTCATATATGTCTTGCCATGTGTTTCTAAAACCACCTTCCCCAATCATCCTAAAATCATCCATCACAATCATATGCTACAAATTGTTCAGTCATTTCCTAATTAATGGTCATCCCCTTGATTTCCAATTCTTTGTCAGTACAAAAAAGAATTGTTAGAAATATTTTTGTACATATAGGTCATTTTCTTTTTCTTTGATCTCTTTGGGATTTAGACCTAGTAGTTGTATTGGGTCAAAGGATATGCAGTTTTATAGCCTTATGTGCCTAGTTCCAAATTGTTCTCCAGAATAGTTGGACCAGTTCACTACTCCACTAATATTTAATTATTGTACCTAATATTTCTTCATCCCTTCCAGCATTTGTCATTTCTGATAGGTATGAGTAATTTGCATTTCTCTAACCCATAATGATTTAAAGCATTTTTTCATATTACTATAGATAAGCTTTGATTTCTTCTTCTGAAAACTACTTGTATGTTGAAGGATGGCTCTCATTTTTATAAATTTGACTCACTTTTATACTCTAAATACTTGAAAAAATAAGGTCTTTATCAGTGAAACTTTATGTAAGAATTTTTATGTATTACTTCATTATCTGATGTATCTTTTAGCAAAAAATAATTTCCCAGATTATCTCTTTTAATTAGGTCTAGTTTTGCTTTGCTTTGTCTCCCATTATAGTTGTTACCCCTGCCTTTTTTACTTCAGCTGAAGCATAGTAGATTCTGCTCCATCCTTTTATTTTAACTTTTTTCCTTTTTTAAACCCTTACCTTCTGTATGTATAAGTATCAATTCTAAGAAAGATCAACAAGGACGAGGCAATTAGGGTTAAATGACTTGCCCAAGGTCACAGAGCTAGAGAGTGTTAGAGGCCAGATTTGTGTCTTTTTTCATCAAATGCGTTATCTTGTAAACAACAAATTACTAGATCCTGGGAGGCAGCTAGGTAGCTCAGTGGATTGAGAGCCTGGCCTACAACACTTCAAATCTGGTCTCAGACACTTCCCAGTTGTGTGACCCTGGGCAAGTCACTTAACCCCCATTGCCTGTCCCTTACCACTCTTCTGCCTTGGAGCCAATACTTTGTATTGGCTCCAAGACAGAAGGTAAAGGTTTAAAAAAAATTACTGGATTCTGGTTTCCAATCCATTCCAGCCTATTTCTTGACTTTGAATTTTATGTTACACTTAGGCTCTGTTCACCTTGTGATAAGGAGGCACTGTCTTAAGTTTTAGGCTTTTGCATGATGCTCTTTTCGGAACTAGTTCGGTGGGGGCCTGTTTTTGGGACTTCCAAAGTGGTGTGATCCTAGGTGAGGTATGATAACTGCTTTCCTGGTCTGAGTTCTGTTCTTTACCAAGTAAGGGCCCCTATCCCACTGTAGCTGCATGTTGTAATACTCTTCTCTACCTTGGCACTGTGACCAGGGCTCATGCTCCCTTGTTACCAGCCCATAGCATTCCTTCCCCTGCTAGAACTGTTTTGGAGAACTGCATAAGGGCAAAAGAATTTCCAGTCAGCACCTGGTATATCCAGCACCAGAAAAAAGGGTTCTGAACAGTTGTCTAATCCACTCACTGTCTCTGGACAATCCTGAAGCTACTGCTGCTGTTGCAACCTCTGTTCCCACCATCCTGTGTGTGTTCCAAATACACTTCCACCAGACTTTCACCCTGCCTACCTTTTAAAGGTCTCTTAGGGAAAAAAAAATCTTACCTTGAATTTTGTTAATTCTGCTTCTCCAGAATTTTATTTGAGGTGTTGTTTTAAAGTTATATTGTCATGCATTTTTTCCTATGATCTCTTTGGAGTACAAACTCAGCAATGGTATGGCTGGATCAAAGAGCAGACAATCTTTTAGCGCTCTTTGTACATAGTTCCAAATTGCCATCCAGAATGGTTGGATCAGTTCACAACTCCACCAGCAATGCATTAATGTCCCAATTTTGCCACATCCCCTCCAGCATTCATTACTCTCCCCTTCTATCATTTTAGCCAATCTGCTAGGTGTAAGGTGATACCTCATAGTTGTTTTGATTTGCATTTTTCTAATTATTAGAGATTTAGAACACTTTCTCATGTGCTAATTGATAGTTTTGGTTTCTTTATTTGAGAATTGCCTATTCAAGTCCCTTGCCCATTTATTGATTGGGGAATGGCTTGATTTTTTTTTTTGGACAATTGGTTTAGCTCCTTGTATATTTGAGCAATTAGACCTTTGTCAGAGTTTTTTGTTATAAAGATTTTTCCCAGTTTGTTGTTTCCCTTCTGATTTTGGTCGATCATATGATTAAAGAGATAATAGGAAAAAAGACACATACAAAAATATTTATAGCTGTGCTCTTTGTGGTGGCAAAAAAATGGGAAAATGAGGGTATGCCCTTCAATAAGGGAATGGCTGAACAAATTGTGGTATATGCTGGTGATGGAATACTACTGTGCTCAAAGGAATAATAAATTGGAGGAATGCCATGTGAACTGGAAAGACCTCCAGGAATTGATGCAGAGTAAAAGGAGCAGAACCAGGAGAATATTGTACACAGAGACTGATACACTGTGGTAAAATAGAATGTAATGGACTTCTGTACTAGCAGCAATGCAATGACCCAGGACAATTCTGAGGGATTTATGGAAAAGAACGCTATCCACATTCAGTGGAAGAACTACAGGAGTGGAAACACAGAAGAAAAACAATTGCTTGAACACATGGGTTGATGCGGACATGATTTGGAATGTAGACCGGAAACAACCCACCCTAGAGCAATTATCAAAAATATGGAAATAGGTCTTGATCTATGACACATGAAGAAACCAGTGGAAATATGCATCAGTTATGGGGAAGGGAGGAGTAGGAGGTTGGAGGGAAGGGAGAGTAAGAACATAAATCATGTAACCATGGAAAAAATTTATCTAAAAAATAAAATTAAAAAATAAAGGTATATTGAGAGGAATATTAGAAGAGCTCAGTGATTGCCCCTTATCTATCATTTTCAAGAAGGAAAAAAAGTTCAAAATTGGAGCCTGGTTTCTGGACAGCAAGTATATGGAAAGCAGTTGGAATTTCAACAAAAGTCTTATGGGTTATTTCCCTATAGGAATGAACATCTAAAAGCACTTCTTCCCCCATATAACCCCATTTAGTTATCCCAAGTTTTAGATATTTTGTGAGCTTAAATTCTCTTAAAACTATCATCTAGATCAGTGATTCCCAAAGTAGGCGCTACCACCCCCTGATGGGTGCTGTAGCAATCCAGGGGAGGCGGTGATGGCCACAGGTGCATTTGGGGGTGGTGAATAACTGTAAGGGGGCGGTGATAGTATAAAAGTAAGTAAGCTAAGTAATATTTTTTCTGGAAAGGGGGTGGTAGGCCAAAAAAGTTTGGGAACCACTGATCTAGATGATAATTTTAGTTCAGAGGACACAAATAATTATCTTACATTTTAAATAAATGAAAAAATAGAATATTCTCTCTATAAACTTTGAACTCATTGTCCCATAAATACACATATAGAGTTAGTGATATAAATAGAAATCAGAAGTCAGTCAACAACCATTAATAACTTCCTATATACCAGACATTATGCTAAGTGTTGGTGATACAAAAACAAAAACAAAAAAAAATGCTGCCCTCAAGGAGCTCAGATTCTGATGAGGGAGTTAACATAATGGTAACTATGAATGTGCAAAATATTTAGTATAAATGTACTAACTTACATTTATTAATATTAAATAATATTAATATTTAAATTTATTTTTATAATAAATAATATTAAATAATAATAGCATTTATTTAGTGCTTTAAGACTTGCAGAGGACTTTACATATTATGTTAATTTAATATAAATTGTACCCACTTATACTATTTGAAAACCCATTTTTGGTTGCTATCAGCCCTACCCTTTGACTGGCAGAGCATTCATACCATGGCAGGATGCCAGAGGTCTCATGACTCCGTGGCCCCAAGTCCTGTGTGACTTCTCACATTCAGATTTGGCTCTGACCTGAACTGAGGTCAAATCTGTCCAATTAGAGAGATGCAGAAGGAATGACAGCATTGGTCTTATAAAAAGGGAAATAGAACACTTATACATTCTCTTTCTAGAATTGCTCAGAGCTCAGTAGCACAGGTATCGGCTAGGAATTAGGGCAGCCAGATGACCATATGATCTCTCTCTCCTTTACTAATAAATACTATAAATACTAATAAATAATTATAAATTAATACATAGTCTCTACAGAACTTTTATCAGAGCATTATGTTATCTGATTTTGAATCTCAAAACCACCCCGAAAGGTAGATACTATTATTCTTCCAATTTTGCATATGGAGAAAGCCACAGAGTTTAAGTGATTTGACCAGAGTCACATAGCTGGTAATTATTAGAGATGGAATTTGAATTCAAGTTTTCTTGATTTCAAGTCCAGCAATCTAAACATACCACCACCTAGATGCCTTGAACCAATAACATTAGAAAACCTCTCAGACATACCTCTTCAATCCTGTGGGGGAGATATTGCCTTGCCCTGACACATGAGATTTATTGATTAGAGTAGGAGCTGGGATAAGGATCCTCAGAGCTTACATGAATGATGTGTGAAATATCACTTCCTTAGATGGTCATCTAAAAGAGAAGGCAGTAGCAGACAGAGGAGGGAGGCCTCCAAAAAGCTTTCTGAAGAAGATATAATTTGAGTTGAATACTAAAAGAAGCCAGAGAAGCTTTCAGTGAGAGGAGGGAAAGCATTTTAATCATTGAGGATAGCCAATACAAAGACACAGAACTGAGAGTGTTATGTATAATCAATAGTGAGAAAGCAAGTAAGATGGTAACAAGATTAGATCTGAGCTTTAGGAAAATTGACAGGTGAGTAGAAGGAAGGTTGGAGTTGGAAGTGACCTGAGTTAGGAAGATAATTAAAAGTCCATCACAGGAAATAGAAAGGGAAATCCATTTCAAATTACTACAAAATGTATAAAATATCTGGAGAACAATCTACCAAAGCATACATAAGAATGACTCTCATAGATTAGATTACAAAGTGCTTCTTAAAAGAAATAAAGTGCATTCTATAATAGTTGAAGCAATATTTAGTACCAATAGCTAAGCCACAGCAATATAATGAAATAATACTGTCAAAATTTATTTACACTTTTAATATCATACTAATCAAATTATCAAGAGGATATTTTATAGAACTTGATAAAAGAATAATAAAATTCATTTGTAATGAAATTTGGAATTCATTTTTCCAATTTCATTTGGGGAAGAAAAAGGCAAATGATGAAGAGAAAGAGAAAAAGGAAGAATAGCACTACCAGACCTCAAACTATATCATAAAGCAGCAGTCATCAAAACCACCTGGTATTGGTTAAAGTGTAGAGAAAGAGCACTGTTGGCAAAAGTTTTTGAGTTCATGTGCCCAGATCCACCCCCAAGAGAATGGAGGAAGGAAGTACTTGCTTTGGGGGACTGGACAGAGGGGTGAGTCATGCAAAAATGTCCTCAGGTACTTGGAAAAGGGGGAACAAATCACCTCCCTGTGTTGGGGCTGGCACTTGTGCCAATACTTTGTCAATGCTGAAATGAGCAGTGGGTCAGGCTAGACAAGGGAAAATGAACAACGAAAGAATTCAATAACCCAATGTTTACTTAAGTGGGAACTAATGAGATCAACAAGTGAAAAAGTCTGAAGGGAAAAAGAAGAGTACTACACCCTTCATCTCCAGAAAGCCTCCAATTAAAGGACATGATTTGGATTCAACAAATGTGACTTAGAATGATTGGGCAAATATATGAAAAACTAAATGAGACCAGGGTCACAAAAACCTAAAGTAGAGAGAAAAATCTAAGAAAAGAGAATGATTGATAGTGGCAAAGATTGGCTAGACATCAAGAAAGATGATGACTGTGAAAGGCATTTGATACAAACTAGTCCAATAAATATGTATTATATGCCTACTATGTACCAGATGCTATGCTAAGCACTAGGAAAATAATAAATGATCATTAGTAACTTTTGAGAGAGCCATTTCAGTTGAATGATGTGCTCCTGAGTAGGAACACACCTGTGGCACAGAATACATTCATGAAGAGACAAAAGCTGCCAATATCATTTGGTGATATCATTTCACTGTTTTTTGCTGTTCCCCCCTATGTGTTGTACAACCCCAACTATGCATTTCCATTTCTCCCATTAAAGGACCATACCTCTTTCCAGGTGTTCTTTAGGTATACAGTTATCTTCAAGGTTACCTGACACCCTATCCAATATCTACTATAGATCTTCTCAATATAAGATCTCAGCAAGGCAATTCAGCTGAAGGTTACAAAGTTCTCCACAACTCTCTTTAGTCAGTCCTCTCAGGCACTGGCTAAGAAGCTGTATTAGAAGATAATATCCATCTAGTTGAAATAATATCTTCCCTTTCACCTCTTCGTAGAACTCTTGATTTTATGTTTTCACTCTTTGGCTAATAATATGGCTCTTTTGGAATTCCCCATCCTCCATCATCTCTTTTGAGTGTCTCAGTTCAATTCTTACCGAATTTATGGTCAGAATCTCATTTTAGATTCATGGAGACAACAGTTATTTTCTAAGGAACTTCTGAATATAATTACTTCGGAATACCCCCAACTTGTACTAACCATCTCTAAAACTCTACTTCCTCATATAAAAATAATTTTTAAACTTTCTCCTATCCTCCTCCTCCATTTTGATGCAAACAACAAGGTCTGAGCTGAAAAGAGAAAGATGAATGGCTATTAAAATTAATTTGCTTTCCTCCAGCAATGGATGACATTTTTCTAACTCTCAGTTCTCCCATACTTAAACCAAAGCTCTCCATGATAGTATCCTAACTAAGACAATGGGAAAAGTATATCTCAGAAAGCTTCAAACTATCCTAGGCCCTTCAAAACATACTTTCCAAGAACCATTCCCCATCATAAAGATTAAAATACTAAAAAGAATTTTACAGCAAGTAAAATAATTTATTTGGAACTCTTCACAGAGGTCGAAGGAAGAGGGAGAAGCCATATAGAAATGGGATTTGTGTATGGCATGTAACAGAGATGTTTGAAAGTTATATGTTTTTTTTTGGGGGGGGGAAGATATGTGATTCTGGATATGTTTTGGAGAAGGAAAAGAATAAATATGAGAATATATTCACTTTCCAAAAGAATAATGAATTGAGAAAATTACTTAAGGTTGTGGTATCTTTCATACAAAATTACAATAATGGGAAATAGGCCAATAAAACTAACAAGATTTCTGTGGACAAAAAAAAATAATAAAGGCTTTGAAGGCCAAGGGGAAGAGGCCATTTTTTTCTTATCATTATATGGTAAGAGGAGGAATTAACTTATTAAAAATTGAGACATTTGACAGTGGTAATGGAGGACAAATTAATTTCAGTTGGAAAAGAAGAAATCAAAAAATGAATAAGAAATAAGGTGGCCTTATAGGCCTCAGAAGGTTCATTTTAGGATACAAATGTTATTTGTTTCTCCTATAATCCCCTTGCTTCAGAAGTTGAGCCCATTATTGGCATACATTCTACTCACCTCTAGCTATGAACTTCCAAGGAATTCCAACCCCAATTCCACTTCATGTCTTTGTGAATATATTGTCCTTCCAAAATAGAACATAAGCCCTTGGAGAAGCCAGCCTATTTTTTGTCCTTGTCTCCCTATTGCCTGGATCAGAACAGGAACGTGTTGGTTGAATATAATTAAATTTCAGCTGAAGAAAGAAAGAGCATGCTCAAATTATTAAGGAGGGGAAGCACTCCTAGGACAGAAGAGCTCAGCTCTGCAGGCTTGGTGGGAACCTGAGCAGGCCTGTTTTCAAAGGCACATGGCAAGAAGATGAAATAATCAGTCCCATCTTTATTTTAAAAAATGTCTGCTTATTAAGCCTCTTTTTTTATAGAGAAATCAAATTTCACAAACACTATGTCAGTTTATAGCACGTTTTCCAGGCTGGAACCTGCCCAGAACATGAGAGTAATCTATATGAAAATATGTTTAATATGTAAATATCGTTCATAATGACAAATACATGGAAACAAATGAAAAACAACCTGTGATGTAACATTCAGATGTGTAGCAAAATGATGGGTGTGATACTGTCATTTTTGTGACAATCTTGATGCTAATGATAATAACCTAACTCAATTCAAACCTTCTGCTTCCTGAATTCTTAATGTGCTTGTTTCTCCTAAGAGCAGGGCCTCATTCAGCAGGAACTAAAATAAATGGAGGAAGCAGATAATGAAATAGTGTCTGGTTCACAGAGGATGTGGACACAAGGTTTTCAAGGTGAACCCATTAAGGACCAGGGAGAACTGCAGAAAAAAGTGTAGTCCACAATTTCCCCCATAGCTAAATGTCATAGAATTTTAGATTTTCTCAGAACTTAGAGCTCAAAGAGACCTTAGAGACAATATAATAAAAAAAATAGTAATATCACATTTACATAGGAACAACTAGGTGGTATAGGAGATAGAGCACCAAACTTGGAGTCATGAAGACTGAGTTCAAATCTGGCTTCTGACACTTACTAGCTGTGTGATCATGGGCAAGTCACTTAATCTTGTTTGCAGACAAGATAAAGACTTCATTTGTCTCACCACTGACTTCATTGTTCACTATCTTCCTAATGCTGTGCCTGCTCCATTTTGGAATCCATAATCATTGCTTTTTCATTACATAATGGGAAATTCTCTCACATCCTTGGAAGCTTCTAGTTCCTAACATTTAGCTCCTTCTTCTAATCTTTGAACGTGGAAGATCTCAGACCCTGAAATAAAAGCCAAAATAACATAATGGAAAGAGGGCTAGATTTGGAGTTAGAAATATATCTATTCTAATTTGGTTTCTAATACTTTCTGGCTGTATGGGAATAGACAAGTTATATAACCTTTCTGAGTCTTTCTTAAATGTAAAGTGGGGATGATAATACCTTTTATGCTTACCCTTTGGGATCAAATAATTTATTTATATAAAACACTTTGCAATTCTCCATCATCTCCATCACTACCACCATTACCAATAAAGATATTATCAATATTAATATTAATATTATTAATATGATGACCTGCAACTGAAACATACCTTAGGTTTAAGACTTTGAGTTTGATAAATATCCCTATTCTCATTGTTGCACATTTGAAATTCTGTAGAGAGCATTTACTTAAAATGATGGATGTTCTCTCTATAGTTGCTAGGGCTTTCTCCATCTTGAAATTATTTTGTCTATGTTTTGCATTTATCTTTGTCTATATCTTACCCTCTCAGTAGAATGTAAGGTCTTTGAGGACAGGGATTATTTTATTTAAATCTTTCTACCCTTTGCACCTGGCACAATGCTTTAAACATAGTGGGTTTAAGATATATTGCCTGAAATGAACTGATTTGAAATAATGCCCTTATTGTTTTCTATATTGACACCTATGATGATCTATTATCTATGTTAATATTCCATTTCGTGCTGATATCCATATGAATCTATATTTGCTTTAGTTTTCTTGCCAGTCACAGAATTATTAAGCCATGGTTTTATCTAAATCTCATGCACTCCTACTCATGTGATTTTAAAGAATTACCAGCCTTTGGGACTTTGTGAAGGTCTTTTTTGGTATTTCAATAAGTATATGGTATTTCTATGAGTATTTAGTATTTTCTATTTTTCCTAAGTGTTTTAAATGCTGTCTGCTTTATCTTGTTCATTCTTATAAAAATCCTGATGTACTACAAATGACAGATTGTTCAAGGCACACATATCAAGTATAGGGGAAAATCAGCATTATGAGCCTCTCCTTAACGTAACACAGGCTCCTTCTAATTAATTTCCTTTTCTCTATCCAAAGCCAAAATCATATACAACCTAATTAATCTTTCAAAATTAAATCTATCATTTTTTGTCCCTAGTCATTTGGAAGGCAGGCAAGAGGAAGAAGTTGGTATATATGGGGACAGGGTGAATCTGGAAAAGATTCCTATAAAAGGTGGCATTTCATTTGTTCCTTAAAGAAAGAAAGAATCCTATTGGGTAGAACTAGGGAGGAAATGCATTATAGGCACAGACTCAATGCAAAGGCATGTAGTTGGGACATGGAGTGTCATGTATAAGGATCAGAGAGGAGATCAATTTGTCTAGATTTCAGAATGCAGGATGAGGAGCAATATATGATGAGTCTAGAAAGATAGGTTGGATGTAAAATCCAGTAGAATTGCACGTTGGCTATGGGAGAGGGTGGAAGGAGGAGAGGGAAAGAATATGAATCATGTAACCATAGAAAAATTTTCTTAATTAGTCAATAAAATTAAAAAAGAAAAAAGAAAGCTAGGTTGGGAACAGGTTAAAATGGCTTTAAAATGATCATAATGGAAATGGGAAGCCTTTGGAGTTTACTGACTAGGAGAATGACATGGTTAGATTTAAACTATTGAAAAATTATTGCCACATGCTGGCAACAATATGGAGCATACTCTGCAGTAGGAAAAGACTTGAGATGCAGTATACAATTAGGAGGCTGTTGAAATAATCTTGGCAAGAAATGACAAGGACCTGGGCTAAGGTGATAGCTGTATGCAGAGAAAGAAGAGATCGAAAGAGAGACATACTGTAGAAGTAGAAGCAGCATGATTTGGCTATTTGGATTGAAAGAGAATGTACATATCCGGGCAACACTGAGATTATGGTCCTGGGTGGCTAAAGTAATGGTGATTCCCTCAAGATCAAAGGACCATAGGGTCATAGGTCTGGAGCTGGGAGGGAGTTCAGAGATAATATCATGCAATCTCCTCAGTTTATAAATGAAGAAACTGAGGCCCAGGGAGATTATATGACTTTCTCAAAATCATGCAGGTAGTGTCAAAGATGAGGTTTGAATCTAAAGTCCTTCGGCTCTAGTGTTGGTGCTTTGATTAAACAAATGTGAAGAGGAAGAGGGAGGAGTCAAGTATAATTCTTATGTTACAAACATGGGAGACAGAAGAATGATGGTACCTTCAAAAGAAATTGGGAAGGAGGAGCAGAGGCAATACATCAAATGAAAGTAAGAAATCCAGTCAAATTCTCCCACTATTCCTTTCCCAACAATTTTAAAATAATGGCTTAAATCAAATTTTGGACTGACAAAGCCACCAAGAGGTCAAGGTGAGACATTTTTTCACCCTAAGACGACTTAAGAGGTCAGCAGAAGTCTGTGACTCCACAGGTATGGAGGAGGACTGGCCTCAAGTGCATACAGTGGCAGGGCAGCAGAGGTACCAGCGAGGCAGCTGTAATAATGGCATTAACAGTTGCAGCTTTGAAAGTTTTCAGCCTAGAATCAGTAAAGGAGTCAGAACACTAGTCAGAAATTTCAGGGAACCCTTTGCTATCAACTAACTAAGTGTAGCTCGTACTGATTAGCAACAATATTGCCTATGTGGAGTTCTGCATAACAGTTTCAAGGCAGAGAAAAGTGCTTATGATTGGTAACAAGGAAGGATGGGCCCTGGTCACAGTTTCATTGTAGAGAAGAATACTAGTGCTGGGTAGCAGGGGACCAGGTCAAAGTTTCAGAGTCAAAAAGAATGCTAGCACATGAAATGAAAGAGTAGTAGGAGCTTTTATTGTGTAAACAACAGAGCACAGATAAAGAAAACAATAAACATATTTCTCCTGACATCATAACTTTGAAGCATTGAAAATTTGCAGATCCCCAGAACTAGCTCAGAAAACAAGTTTGAAAAAGCCTGAAGGGACAATGCCTCCTCATCCCTAGGTGAGCAGAATTTTGATATAAAGTTCAAAGTCAAGAAATGGGCTCGAAAATGAGTAAATGAAAAAAATTATTTTGAACATAAAAATCTACTACAATGGCAGAGAGGACTAAGGCACAACTCAGAAAAAAAAACAATGTGAAAAGATTACAATCAAAGCCTCAAAGAAAATGTTAACAAGCCAAACAAAAATTCCTAGATGAATTCAAGGAAGAGATAATAATGAGAGAAATTGGGTAAAGAAATGAGAATGATACAAGAAACTTATGAAAAGAAAATTAACAGCTTGGAAAAAGGGGCACAAAAATAATGAAAAGATAATTTTAAAAGAAAAATGACCTAATGATAAAAGAGGAGCAAAAATTCACTGGAGGAAAGAAATCTTTAAAAAAGCAGAATTGGTCAATTGGAAAATGTGGTACAAAAACTAACTTAAGAAAATATTTTTAAAAAATTCAAATAGGGCAAGTGGAAGCTAATTATTCCATTATACATCAAGAAATAATCAAACAATGTCAAAAGAATGAAAACATAAGAAAAATGAGAAATGTTAGAAAAACTATTAACCTGTATTGAAGAAAGTTAATTTAAGAATTATTGAATTATCTAAAAGCCACAATCAAAGAAAGAGACTATACATCATATTTCAACAAATTATAATGAACACTGCCCTGAATCCTAGACCAGACGGTAAAATAGAAACTGAAAAAAAATATCAATCACCTCCTAAAAGAAATCTCAAAATGAAAACTCCCAGTTATATTACAGTCAAATTTCAGATCTCCCAGGTCAAGGAGAAAATATTGCAAGCAGCTATAAAGAAACAATTCAAATATCATGGAGTCATAGTCAGGATCACATAAGATTTAGAAGCTTCCATGTTTAGGGGACTGGAGGGGTTGGAATATGATATTCCAGAAGGCAAAGGAGCTAGGGATACAACTAAGAATGACCTATCCAGCAAAACTAAGTATAATCCCTTAGGAAGAAATAGATATTTAGTTAAATAAACAACTTTCAAGATTTCCTGATGAACAGATAAGACTGAAAAGTCGACATCCAAAGAGAAGACACAAGAGAAGCATGAAAAAGCAAACATGAATCATAACTGATTCCATAAAGTTAAGTTGCTTGTATTCCTATATAGAAAGGTGATACATATAATTCTTAAGAACTTTACCATTATTATTATCTAAAAAGTCATAGAGTATGGTTGTGAATAAAATATGCTGGAATGATTTATAAGTAATGAAGGGAGGAAAAAAAAGAGAAAGGAAAAAAAGGGGGGAAAAAGAGGCATACCCTGAAAGGAGGGGGAAGGGATAGGTAGAATGGGGAAAATCATATCACATAAAACTAAAGTTCCGGGAAGAGATTTTATAGTGGAGAGAAAATGGAAGGAATTGTGGGCAATTCTTGCACCTCACTTTCAACAAAATTGTTTCAGAGTGAAGAATATACGTCCACAATAGAACTCTCAGTTGGGTATAGAAATCACATACTCAGGACAGAAATAAGAGAGGAAAGGGCTAAGAAAAAGAGAGGGATATTAAAAAGGGGATAGATTAAGGGAAGCAGTGGTCAGAACCAGGTGTTTTTTTTTTCCAGTGGCTTTTTTTTTACTCCATTTCCATTTGGTCCATTCTATTTCTTGGGAAGTTTTTTTTAATGTATTTTTGTTCCTCCATTTCCATTTGGCCTATTCTAGTTTTTAGGAAGTTTTTTTTTCAATGAATGTTTCCCAGCTGTTGAGTTTTTCTGTCAATTCTCTTATTATTTGATTTTTTAAAACTTCTTTTCAAGTTCTTCCAGAAGCTTTTTTGAGGCCTGACATCCTTTTACCTTTTCCTTTGAGGCTTCACATATTTCCTTTTTGACATTCTTGTTCTCTTCTAAGTTTGTATTTTGGCCTTCCCTGTTATTAAAGATATTTTCTTTTTCTTTTGCTCATATTTCTAGTTATTTTTCCCACATTACCTTATCTCTCCATTGGTGTTCTTCTTTGATCATAGGGTAGAGGGAGGACTGCTAAAAAAATGGAGATTACTTTTCTCTGGTACTCAGGGTAGGCCTGGCTTCCTTTGTTTGCCATGATGTGTCTGTTGAAGGGGAGTCCCTGCTGGCTTGTTCTGGGGAGGTTTGCAGCTGTTTTGTCCAGCTAGATTCAGCATCCTGTGTTACCAGTTTCCCTGTTGCTTGATGGGCTAAGCCGGTTGCTGCCCTGCTTCTTTGCTATCTCAGATATTCTGCTGCCACATGAGAGATTATAGGTTTCCTGCCCTCTTTGACTTTGCAGCCTGTGTCAAGTAGCATTGGCTGGGACATTGCCCATCCTGCCCACTCTGCCTCCTATACCTGTGTCAAGTAGTTCAGCCTGGCCTCATTCCCATTCTGCAGCTTTATTCCCTCTGGCAGAGTAGCAGTGTGTTGGGCTGGTCCAAGTTCCCACAGATGCTGTGCTACCTAAGCTACTCTTTCTTATTACCCCAAAGATATATTCCTCCTGCTTTCATTTGTTTTGAGGAGATTTATTTTCTGTATGTGTGAGTATGTATAGGGATTGGGAGAGTAGAGCATCCTTATTTCATTATCTTAGCTCCTAACATCTAAACATTCTATTGATTAGAAAAATGCAAATTAAAACAACTCTAATGTATCACCTCATAGCTATCAGAAATAACAGAAATTGGAAGGGATGGGGGAAAATAGATACCCTAATGACTGCTGGTTGGGTTGTGAATTGACCCCATCATTCTGGAGGATAATTTAGACTTTGTCCAAAAGGTTATAAAACTGTGTATATCCTTTAACTCAGAAATATTATTTAAAGAGATAAAAAGGACTAGTTTTTGTATTATATATACAAAAACATTTATAATGATTCTTTTTGTGGTAGCAAAGAACTGGAAACTGAAGGGATGCCCATCAAGTGGGAAATGACTGACCAAGTAGTAGCACATGATTGTGATGGACTATTTTTGTACTTTAAGAAATTACTAGGGAAATGGTTTCAGACAAACATGGGAAGATCTATATGAACTGGTGCAAAGTGAAGTGGATAGTATTAAGAGATTGTTGTACACAGTAACAGCAATATTATGATGATAATCACTGTGAAGGATTTAACTACTCTGATCAGTACAATAATCCATAACAATCCCAAAGGACTCATGATAAAAAATGCTACCCATTTCCAAAAAGAGAACTGATGAATCCTATGTGCAAATTGAAAATAGTTTTCTCATTTAAAAATGTTTTCTTGCTTTTTTGTGATATTGCTATGAAAATATGTTTTGCAATTTTGAAATTGAGAGGATGTCCATTGATTGGAGAATGACTAAACAATTTGTGGCATATTATTGTGATAGAATGCTATTGTATTGTAAGAAACAATGAGCAAGTTAACTTTTTTAAAAAACATGGAAAGGCCTAAATGAAAGTAAAAGACGCAGAACCAAAAGAGCATTATATAAATAGCAATATTATTTGAAGAATGATTTGTATATGTTCACCTACAGAGAAAGAGCTGATATGAGAGAAACATAGCGAGACAGAGTTTTATATATACATACGTTGTTTTCTTAAATGATGTTTTCTCTAATATGAGGATGGGAAGGAGGGTGAAAAATACTTATGAATTTTAATTTGCATACAAACAAATAAACAAAATTTTTACATGATTTCACAGTATCATTGACATCATATTGCTTACCTTCCCAGTCGGTAGGGGAAGGGCAGGCAGAAAAGAGGGAAGTAAAAAAAAATAATTATCAGAATGCTTAAAATTAATAAATAATCAATTTTTAACAAACAAAAGAAATAGGAAAGTTTGGAAGAGGAGAGAATTTGGGGGGAAAGATCAGTTCTATTTTCCTCATTTTGAGTTTTAGATATCCCTTGGGAAATCGAGTTTGAAATATTGACTAAACAGCTAAGGAAACAGAACTTAGCAGAGTGACAGGAGTTACATCTGGGAGCCATCTGCATAGAGATAACACTTCAACTCCTGGGAGCTGATGAAGTTATTGAGGAAGATAGTAACAGGAGAGAAGAGAAGAGGACCCAGGAGAGATGGTCAGGAAAAATGGCAACATTTTGGGGATCTGTTGCTGGAAAATCCAGGAAAGGAAACTGAGAGCAATAAGACAAGCAAGAACAAAATCAGTTCAACTCTACACTTTCTTTTACTCCCAGATATCTCGATTTTCTGTTCCATTACTGCTAATGTCTTGCTGAATCTCAAATTCGGATTACTCCCACCATCTGTATCTGAAAAAGAAAATGGGAGAGGTGGAGGGGAGGGAACATAGAGGCTAAAAACCTTGCCTAGGAGCCAGGAAAGTCAAAGTTCAAGTCCTACCTCTGGCATGCTAGCTGAGTGATCCTAGACATATTACTTGTACTCTCAGTTTTCAAAGGTGTTGACCTGGACTGGTGGCAGGGAATTTTTATATCAATAAAATCACTAATCCAGTCCCTGTCCCTATTCCCCTGAGTAGGTGGGATGCTACCCATTCAGACAAAGTTTCCAAGTATTTTTTAGTACTGTTTGAACCACATAGTAAGAAAGTTTCTATAGAATCTCAATTTAAACAAAAAACAAGGAGGGTAAGATGACTGTGCTTTGCTGTCAAACTTTTGACAGTGACTCATAGCAATTAGCACTTTCTGCTGCCAAGGAGAAAAGATTCAAGGAGAAAGCTGCCACTCAAGGAAACAATGCTTAAAGAAATAGTGTGTGGGTCAGCTAAGCAGCACAGTAGATAGAGCACCAGGCCTGGGGTCAGGAGGACCTGAGTTCAAATCTAGCCTTAGATACTTCTTAGATGTGTGAACCTGGGCAAGTCACAACCCCAATTCCCTAGCCTTTGCCACTCTTCTATTTTAGAACTGATTCTAACACTGAAGGTAAGGGAGTTTTTTTTTGTTTGTTTTTTCAAATAAAGAGATGGTATGGCATAGTATACTTTCAGTCAGAAAATCTGAATTCAAATCCCCCCTCTAACAATTCCTAGTTCCTGTTAGGACTGAGAAAGTTAACCCCTGAAACAATTTCCCTATCTACACAACTACAATAATGTTACTCATACCACTTACTCTTGTGAAGAAACTGAATTATTGTTAGTGTTCTGGAAAACAAAAACTTTTTTTTCCAACTCATTCTCAAATAGTCTAACAACTTGCTTCCTCAACCTACTTACCTCCCAAGAGTTATTCCTCCACCCCACCTCAGCCATATGCCAAGATGGGCATCCCCTTGATCTTGCCATCATCCACAAATGCACCGTCTTCCATGTTCAATAATTCTGAAAGTCTCTTCCTCTCCATTCCATCTGACCATAACTTATTGGTTTTTTACTGCTCCCTCTGCCTTCCCTTACATAATCCTACTCTTCAGTCCTCACTATGACTTTTATTCCCCTTAGCCTTTCAATTTTATCCCAGGCTATCTCTCTGTATTAACTACTGTCTCCATTTCTTTCCATCTCAACACCTAGGTGATTTCTGTACTGTCCTCTTACTTCTGTTCTTTGTAGCTGAACTCAAAAAGGCTATCCTACAATAAATGTCACCATTTTCACTCCTCTCACTCATCTCAGCCTCTCACAGTTTGGCTTCTGACTTTATCTATCATTCCACCAAAACTGCTCTTTCCAAAGTTTTTAATCTCTTAGTTGCCAAATCCAATGGTCTTTTCTCAGTCCTCATTCTTCTAGAACCCTCTGTAGCCTTTGACACTATCGATCACTGTGTCCTTCTTAATACGCTCTTCTCTCTAGATCTTTGTGACACCACACTCCTACCTATCTGACCACACTTCCTTTATCTCCTTTGCTAGATCCTCCTGCACATCATAACTTCTAACTATAGGTGTCCCTCAGGGTTCTCTTCTGGACCCTCATCTCTTCTCCCTCTATACTACTTCACTTGAAGATCTTGTCAGGTCCCATGAATTTAATTATCATTGCCATGCTAATGATTCACAAATCTACCTGTCTTGATCCAAGCTCTCTGCTGACATTCAACCTCACACTTTCAAATGGCTTTCAGACATTTCAAACTTGATTTCCAGAAGACATTTTAAATTTAACGCATCCAAAAAAAACCAAAAACGTTATCTTCCTTATTACTGTAGAAGGCAACCATTCTCCCAGGCTAGCAACCTAGGAATCATCCTGGATTCCTCACTATCTTTCATCTCCTATATTCAAGCTGTTTCTAAGGTTAAAATTTCACCTTCATAACATCTTTCAAATATACCCCTTTCTGTCTTTTAACACTGCTACCACTCTAATGAAAGACCATGTCACCTCCTGCCTAGACTATTGCAACAAGCTGCTGGTGGGTCTGCCTGCTTCAAATCTCTCCCTTCTCCAATCCATTTTCCATTCAGCCACTAAAATGATTTTCCTAAAGCTTAAGTCTAATCATGTTACTTCCTTACTCAGTAAACTCCAGTGACATACTATTACCTCCAGGAATGAACACAAACTGCACTGTTTGGTCTTCAAAGCCCTTCATAATTTAGTATCTTCTATTGTCCTCCCCACTACAACTAGTTACATTAAGTTACAACAAAAGTACATTATTTACGTCTTTGGCTTAAGCTTGACAGCCTATTAACATGAAAGTGCTACTTACATTCCTTAGTTATCTTTGCTTTCTTCCTTTCTCTCAGCATCTTCTCAGTTTCTTTCATGGATTTATGCCTCCCTTCTCCCTTACTCCATTCCCTATTTGGGACAACAGCATAACTTTCTCTTAGTCACACAGACTCCAAATCTAATATTTAACTTCAACTCTTCTCTTCTTTAATCCCTTAAATTTCTGGTCACTCTATAAATGTTCTATTCTGATACTTTATTGTTCCATGAAGATGACCCTAGATTCCTGAAGGCTAAGCCAATATACTATTATCTGATAAGCAGGTAGTGTCATTGGAAAGGCATTGAATGTGACTTGCTGACAGTTTCTGCCTACTAATTGAAGGCCAACTGGCTAATTCCAGAGAGTTACATCAGAATATTTCCCATTAAGTTGCAAATGAGTCACAGGAACCCACAAAACAGATAAAAATACAAAATGGCCCTCAGTCCTGTGTAACTTGCCTCCAGTTTGCCAGTGATTTTTATGGGTACAAGAAAAGGGGATTAACTATTCTAAAAATCAGCCATTCAGTCAACAAGCATTTATTAAGCACTTATTCTGTGCCAGGCACTGTGCTAAGCACTGGGAATAAAATATAAGTAGAAAGGTAGTTCCTCAAGGAACTTATACTCTAATGGGGAACATAAAATGATGTGAAAAGCAGGAGGGAGGAGACAAAGATGTCCTAGAGAAGAATAAGGATGGATTGCCTGAGTGTATTCCTTAAATGGAGGTTATGGGAGGAACCATCCAATAAAAATGGAGAGGCCACAGGGTCAGAGGGTACTTCCAATGTGTGAATTCTAGGATTGGAGCGAGAGACTTCAGGATGAAGACCTGAGGCAGAGTACAGCCTGGAGAGGAATAAAGAATCACGCAGCTTTTAGATAAGTTACAGGTATCAATTTAATTGATGCTATCATAATCTTGTTCCAAAAAGCAAGTGACTATGCTCCAGGAAGAAGTGAGAGAGACAGAGAAAGAGAGAGGTACACAGGTTTTCATTAGCATTGAAACCAAAGGAGATTTCTAAAAAGGTATGTGACTTTAAGTACACCTCCTTTTCATTGCTGTACATCTAGAAATATGCCAAATAATTTTTAAAAGAAAAGGGAATAAACGAAATAAATTGTCACAGGGAAAATTTCACAGAAAAGTAATTATCAGTGAAAATTAAAAAATCAATAAGGAACTCCCCAAAATGACCCAGGACAATGAACCAATATTGTGAGGTGAATGAAATAAGACGTTAACTTGAAAAGAAAAAGAATAATAGGAAATAATGAAAAAATGTGAAGGATGGGAGCCTAGCAGTACCAGATCTTAAACTATACTACAAAACAGTGATCATCAAAATGATATAGTACTCGGGGGGCAGCTGGGTAGCTCAGTGGAGTGAGAGTCGGGCCTAGAGACGGGAGGTCCTAGGTTCAAACCCGGCCTCAGCCACTTCCCAGCTGTGTGACCCTGGGCAAGTCACTTGACCCCCATTGCCCACCCTTACCAATCTTCCACCTATGAGACAATACACCGAAGTACAAGGGTTTAAAAAAAAATGATATAGTACTGGCTAAGAGACAGAAGAGTGGGTCAATGGAATAGACTAGGGGTAAATGATCTCAGCAAACTAGTGTTCAATAAATCCAAAGATCCCAGCTTTGGTGGCAAGAACTCACTATTTGACAAATTAGTTTTAGATGAACATCTCTATACCAAGATAAATTCAAAATGGGCAAATGACAAATATAAAGAGTGAAATCATAAATAAATTAGGTGAACATAGAATAGTATGCCTGTCAAATATGTGGGAAAGGAAGGAATTTAAGACCAAATAAGAGATAGAGAACATTACAAAATGTAAAATTAATTATTCTGATTATATCAAATTTTAAAAGTTTTATACGAATAAAACCAATGCAACCAAAATTAGAAGGAAAGCAACAAACTGGGAAAATATTTTTATAACAAAACTCTCTGACAAAGGTTTAATTTTCCAAATATATAAGGAACTAAGTCAAATTTACAAAAAATCAAGCCATTCCCCAATCAACAAATTGTCAAGGGACATGAATAGGCAGTTTTCACATGAAGAAATCAAAACTATCAATAATCACATCAAAAAGGGTTCTAAGTCCCTTCTGATTAGAGAAAGTACCAGCTTATACCTAGCAGACTGGCCAATATGGCAGCAAAGGAAAATGATGAATGTTGGAGAGGATGTTGTAAAACTGGGATACTAATACACTGCTGGTGGAGCTGTGAATTGATCCAACCATTCTGGAGGGAAATTTGGAATTATGCCCAAAGGGTTTTAAAAGAATGCTTGCCCTACCACTGCTGGGTTTGTACCCCAAAGAGATAATAAGGAAAAATATTTGTTCAAAAATATTTATAATCATTCTCTTTTTGGTGGCAAAAAAATTGGAAAATGAGAGAGTGCCCATAGATTGGGGAATAGCTGAATAAATTGTGGTTTCTGATGGTGATGGAATATTGTTGTGTTGAAAGGAATAATGAACTGGAGGATTTCTATGTGAACAGGAAAGACCTCTAGGAATCAGTAAAGCAGAGCAAAAGGAGCAGAACCAGAACATTGTACACAGAGACTGATACATTGGGACACAATTGAATGTAATAGACTTTTCTACTAGCAGTGCAATGACCCAGAACAATCCAGAGGAACTTAAGAAAAAGAACACTATTCACATCCAGAGAAAGAACTGTGGGAGCAGAAATGCAGAAGAAAAACATATGATCAATCATGTAGTTCGATGGGGATATGATTAGGGTTTTGATATTAAAAGATCACTCTACAATAATTATGAATAACATGGAAATAGGTTTTGAACAATGATACATATGTAACCCAGTGAAATTGCTTTTTCAGCCCCAGGAGGTGGGGGGGAAGAGGGATGGAAAATCATGAATCGTGGAATCATGGAAAAATATCCTAAGTAAAGAAAAAATAAAGAAAAAGAATAATATTGTAATAACAACTAGACTCTCAGAAATGGCAGCTGAACTACCAAAGCAGGAATTGAGAACATTACCATACTAGTAAGAAGAGGATATAAGGAGGTAAATTAAAGCTTTTAAAGAAGAATTTGAAAAAACAAACAAGAATCTGTGATTTATAACAAATAGTGGATAATCTTAATAAAAAACAGATTAAAAATGCACTTAAGAATTAGCAATTATTACAACATAAGCAAAAGATGGCTGCAAACTAAATCAATCGACCTTGAAGGCAAAGTTCTTCAAGAGAGTTTCAGAATCATCATTCTGTTAGACAAATCATGATTAGACAATGAGACAGAAAATTATGCTGCAGATAGGCTAAAAATCCACAAGACATTGTTAGAAATGAAGCCTAAATTTAACTTGTACATAAATGTGTCTGTTTTTCTCTAGGCTTCTAGAGAGAGACAGTTCAGTGATTCCCAAAGTGGGTGCCACCACCCCCTCGTGGGTGCTGCAGCGATCCAGGGGGGTGGTGATGGCCACAGGTGCATTTATCTTTCCTATTAATTGCTATTAAAATTTTTTTATTTAATTTCCAGGGGCGCTAAGTAATTTTTTCTGGAAATGGGGCGGTAGGCCAAAAAAGTTTGGGAACCACTGGTTTACATATTACAAAGTATCCATTTTAATTATGCAGGACTAATTATCACCATGAAAGAAAGAAAAAAACCAAAATATTATATCTGGAAAAGCAAAGAAAAATGACCTGCACCAAAAAGATAACATACCCAGCTTATCCTAAATGAAAGAAAATTTATTACTGATTTTCAAAATTAAGAGTGAAAAAGTAGTGTCAATAAAAAAACTCAGCAAAGAGACTTTTTTTCAGTCCATGTAGCACAAATATATTAGGTGATGACTTTGCAAGCTAAATAATAGAGAGAAAAACTTTAATACTTAGAAAACCCACTTTATCCAAAAGTTACTGAAAGAACAAAGAGAGAATAGCTATTCAGGGAAGGGGAATCAGAGAGACATAAAGGACATAAAAGAGTATAGAATGGAAATGAAAAAGATCTATAGTTTTTGGGAATGTCACAAATAAGGGCCAAAAAAATTAGGGATTAGGAGAGAATATTAGGGGACACTCATAAATCACCTTCTTATCTTTTCTAGAGAATGACAGTACAAAAAAATATTGTATCAAACAAAATAAGAATCAAGGGTCTAGAGTTTTAACTGAGAAGCAAAAGAAAAGAGAGTAAGATAAATCAAGGATCATATCTCTCCAAGTTCGAAGAATCTAGGATGGGCTTTTTAAAGACAAGAAACAGTACTAGGATCTCTGTGTTTGCAGAGTAACTGAGTTTTGTCTGTGATGAGGAAATAGAATAGAATGAAATTATTTGATGCAAAATAAGCCATAAGCTTAATTTAAAAAAACAGGTGCCACGAGCAGATTTGATGGAAAGAAAATCAAACAATTAGAGTCTCAAATGTTAAGAAGCTAAATATGCCAGTAAGTAAAAAGAAAGTTGCAGAAAAGATTAGAAAATAGTCTAAAATTTTAGAACATAGTTAGAACATGAAGAAATGAAAAGAATTAAAATGAAAAGCTATAGTCAATTTTTATGCTCTAAAACCAATTAATTAAACTATAGTAAAATAAATTCCATTTTTGGAGACATTCCAAAATAAAATGTGTATTATGCTTGAAAGCACCATAGATATTACAACAAGGTAAGTATTAAATATTTGTGATCAATTTACTTAAGAGAGAGCTGAGTTGAAATTATCTGGATAGATATGAAATCAGTAACTACATGTGACTTCAAAAAAAATCTAATAGAATTTTAGTTATCACTGAATGATAATTTTTTAATGTATCTTGATTTTTCAGGATCCTACAGAAATGATTAATGTCCAATGTTCCACTTTTTATTTAGTCTACAGTTATTTAGTCTCTGGTTACTTCTGTATCTTTTTCATCAGTCTCTTGTGATTATGATTGTTTGTAATATTGATAAAAGGATATTTTAATATTTCCATCTTTCTCTATTAATCTATGATACACAATAAATCAATTTTAATAACATTTATATTTGCCAACAAGAATATATGGCAAAAAGGATAAACCTGATTGGTTTATAAACTACTGAGGCCCCACTGTATCACACTGATTATGAATAGTTTAATATCATTCATCCTAGTCCCCCATTTTCTCCCTTTGCCAGGTACCCAGTTCATTCCCTGTGGTCTCATCTGTGGTGCTAGGTGACCAGAATGTTCTAATAAAGGTGGACTGAGAGTAGAGGAAATACCTGGTTATGACTCCTTCAGATCTGGATGAGAGAGAGAGCATGAAGTACCATCTCCGATGTGCTTGCTGAACACTTTTCAGGGCTAGTTATCCACCTTTGATGTTTGCCTTTCACCCAACTCTCACCTGTGGCTTCAAGAAACTGAAACATGAATAGTAGCCACATCTCAGTAAATTATCTTGACAGATATGTCAAAGCAAGTTGAAA
The DNA here is from genome assembly GCF_016433145.1 of Gracilinanus agilis. NCBI lineage: Eukaryota > Metazoa > Chordata > Mammalia > Didelphimorphia > Didelphidae > Gracilinanus > Gracilinanus agilis. The sequence goes on along the minus strand of NC_058131.1, from coordinate 137,866,804 downwards.
CTGAAAGGCCACAAAGTCACTGGTAAGCAATAGAGGTGTCCATCACAAGCATATGAAGTCTTCCCCCAGAAGAACGAGCAAATGAGAACAATTTGTTCCAGTGGCCATGAAGATGGTTGAAGTAGGTGCTATGGAATAGCATTTTGGAATAGAATTTGGTCAGAAATGGAATAGACCAAGGTTGTTCACTACATCCCAAGGCATCATCAGTTATCCTTTTGTCTTGCCACTGAACTTCAGTGACTCTGGAAGAGAGAGTGAGGCTGATGATTTTGTACAACTTTATCTTACTTAAATCCAATTTGGGAGTAAGTAAAGTCATCACTTCCTGATGTCATGGATTCTCTTCAAAAATAAAGGACAAAAATTTTCTCCGATAATTCTCCAGAGGATAAACTCAAATCCACTGTTCCCATTTATCCAGACCAATTTAATGCACTCTAAATTTCATCATGTCTGGCAACAAGCTGGCTCCAGAATTAAATAGGAAAAGAAAATTGGGTTGTATCACATTTGAGAATATGTGCAGCATTTTAATCATCTCCAATTTTTTGCTATCTCAAAAGTTCACCATTTTGGCATTCATATTTTTATTTTTACATCACATTCATTTCTGAATATATCAGTCTCCCTTCTCTATCCATCTAGCCTTCCCTTGTAACAATGTTTAAAGAAGAAAAAAGGTGAGGGAGTTAATAGTTTGGTAAAAAGCAACAAGCACTTCAATTGCATCTGGCAACGTATGCAATATTTCACACCCACTTTCTCCTCCCTCTGCAAGCAATGCAAGGAAGATAAATTTTTTTCGACTCTTCCCTAGGACTTATCTTGGTCAAAATCATGAAGGTAAGATTGTTTTATTGTTTCCACATCTACATTGTTGTAATCATTGTGTATATTGTTTTCTTGGGTCTATTTGCAACAGCTATATCAGCTCATATAAATCTTCCCAAGTTTATCACTTCTTAAAGAAGAATATTTTATTATATTTATGTACCACCATTTGTTCAGCTTTTCTCCAATTGATACAGCTAAGTATCACAGTAGATAAAGTGATGAATCTACATTCAGGAAGATGAGTTTAAATCCTCCCTCAGAAATCTACTAGCTATGTAATTCTGGACAAGTCACTCAGCCTCATTTTTCACATTTGTAAAATGGGATTTAATAACAGCCTCCACCCTTCCGGTTTGCTGCGAGGATCATAAGATAACAATACATAGCACTTTGCAAACCTGGAAGTACTATATAAATGCTAACTATATATAACTATGGACATCTACTTTCTTTTCATTTCAAAGAAACCCACCTTTTAACAGTAATATTCTCTCAATTAGGCCATTCAGCTATGAATCATGGAAGACTAAAATCTCAGAAAATTCACAATCTTCTAATTCATAATCACCTAAAAGTTAATGGAAAGATGCTTGGTAGATGTGAGTAGATATGAACATATAACCAATAGTGCCTTAAGAGTGAAAAGTCATCCCCATGGACCTTTATGACTAGGAAAGGAAGCAAGAAACAATAGGTGGATAGCTCAGGGGGTACATTAATACCCATGAAATATTAAGACAGCTAGTGTAAGAACTCTGGAGTTTGGACCAGGGCCACTATTTTTAGAAAGATGTGAACAAATTTGTGACAGGATAAAGGCATGCAATGGTTCAGTTTGTGATTTACTTTGTATAATCATACCAATGAGATAATTTGCTATCTCCTTTGAGGAAAGGAACAAGCATTTATTAAGTACTTACTACATCCTAAAGTGCTTTACAAACATTATCTCATTTGAAGAATTTAAGTACTTATGTTTGGCCATACTCAGATTTGGCAAAAGTCTGAATCTCAATAAAAGAATATTCTCCTGAGACCTTTAAAGAGGAATATCCCTAGTTGGGTTGGCAATCAACATCTATTAAGTTAAGTGGTCAGGATACAAAGGGAAATGTTATAAAGTACAAAAGATACAAAAACAATTTTCCTGCTATTAACTAATGAGTCAAATGCCCTGAATTTAGTTTAGGAAAAGAGGTCATCTTTCCTAATCTATACCTGATAAGTCACTGAATCTAATCATTTCTTCCTTTAAACGTCTCTTGAATTTACCTTTTCCCCTATTTTCACTATCTTAGTCCCTGTCCTTATTACCTCCCCTTTGATGTGGAAGTGCAAGGGGAGAGTCATGAGAGCATGAAGAAAAGTGTTCTTGCCTACCAAAACCTACTCATTATATGAGGCCAGCTTAGGTTCCTCTTCTTACTATGCATCTTCCCTAAATACCTTGGCCCATACTTGTCTCCCTTTTCAGATTATTTGTGATCTTTAAGTTAGTACTATAAAATTCAACACCAAATTATATATGATCCTAAATCATTATCTATTATTTCATGTACATATTTTGTTATTTCTCAACTAGGTTGTTAGCCTCTAAATAAAAATGGTTACAGATGGTAGTTTGTATATCCTCTAATATGTCTACCACAGTGCTCAATAAAAACACATTGGTTATCTAGAATAAAGGCTGTTAGTCTGACCTCTTTGGCAGGCTGACGAAGATTCTAGATCCCTTCTTAGATTGTTGTCTGCATTCACAATTGAAGGAAATTCTAAATTTCAATTAGAAATTAGTAAAAATAAGGATAGAATTTTTGTTCCTATTTTGTTCATTGTCCCCTTGAAATTTATCAACGGCAACTTTGGGGAGGAGGGGTTCTGTGGACCCCAGGTTAAAACCCTCTGATATAGGAGGAAAGATATCCAACCAGGATACTGTTGATTTGAATTAATCAGTTTATGTTGTTTTTATTAAGGTATCATCGGATAGTTTGTGGCGGTTACTACTGTGCCTTGCATTCTTCCTGCTAAAAAATCTCTGGGAGCCTTGAGAAGGAGGATAGGGCTAGAAGCTATTGACCTATTGCTTATTCATTGGCTTGTGTATAACTACTAACTCTTTTCTGAGTCTCTCAGTGTCAGAGTCCTCAACATACTCACTGATTGATTGAAGCTCAGCCTATTATCCTACCTCTCAACAACCAAAGAAGACAGAGACAGAAATTGAGATAGAAAAAACAGACAGACAGACTCTGGAACATTAGCTATAAGAAATAATGATAATGTGAGTTTCAGGTCAAAAGGATGTGACTGTGAATTGTGAGAATAGGTATATGTGTTCAATTAATTTAAAGATATATATGTGTATATATATGTACATATACATAGTTTACACTTAGAGATATAATGAAATCTTCTACCACATCTAGGGATAATGGAAAGTAGAAGTGATCAAGTTTGAATTCCTTCATTGTCCTCTCTGGTTCTCAGATTATATGAAAAAATGGAGATAATAACTGCATAGAACCAATGTGAGATTAAAAGGAAAAATGTATATGAAATAACTGTAACCATAAAGCATAATATAAACAGCTTGTCTTCAAATATATCACTCCCCAATCCACATGAGATTTATAAGAAAACCAAAAACCTAAAGCTAAACTGCCCTCTAAAGCTAGGCTTCTTAATATTAGGACATATAGCCTTGATTTTTAAAATATAATTTCATAATTGTATTTCAATAGATGTTGTTTCTTAAGTATCTTATTTTATACATTAAAAACTATTCTAAGATGGGGTCCTAGGTTTTGTGAGATTCCCCAAAAATCCCTTGGGATTTTTTTAAAATATTAAGAAGCGCTACTCTAAAGGAACAATTTTTTCTTTTTTTTTAATATTTATTTTTTAGAAAAGTTAACATGGTTACATGATTCATGCTCTTACTTTCCCCTTCACCCCCCAACCTCCCCTCCCCACCATAGCCGGTGTGAATTTCCACTGGTTTTAACATGTGTCATTGATCAAGACCTATTTCCAAATTGTTGATAGTTACAGTGATGTGGTAGTTTCGAGTCTACATCCCCAATCATGTCCGCCTCAGCCCATGTGTTCAAGCAGTTGCCTTTCCTCTGTGCTTCCACTCCTGCAGTCCTTCCTCTGAATGTGGGTAGCGTTCTTTTCCATAAATCCCTCAGAATTGTCCTGGGTCATTGCATTGCTGCTAGTACAGAAGTCCATTACATTCGATTTTACCACACTGTATTGGTCTCTGTGTACAATGTTCTTCTGGCTCTGCTCCTTTTGCTCTGCATCAATTCCTGGAGGTCTTTCCAGTTCGCATGGAATTCCTCCAGTTCGTTATTGATTTGAGCACAATAGTATTCCATCACCAGCATATACCACAATTTGTTCAGCCATTCCCCAATTGAAGGACATACCCTCCTTTTCCAGTTTTTTGCCACCACAAAAAGCACGGCTATAAATATTTTTGTCCAAGTCTGTTTATCTATGATCTCTTTGGGGTACAAACCCACCAATGGTATGGCTATATCAAAGGGCAGGCAATCTTTTATAGCCCTTTAAGCATAGCTCCAAATAGCCATCAGAATGGTTGGATCAGTTCACAACTCCACCAGCAATGCATTAATGTCCCAATTTTGCCACATCCCCTTCCAGCATTCATTACTATCCCCTTCTTTCATTTTAGCCAATCTTCTATGTGTGAGGTGATACCTCAGAATTGTTTTGATTTGCATTTCTCTAATGATTAGAGATTTAGAACACTTTCTCATGTGCTTATTGATACTCTTGATTTCTTTATCCGAAAATTTCCTATTCATGTACCTTGACAATTTTTGTCATTATTGTTCTTTCCTTCACAGAAATCCCTATGAATCTCAATAAGTCAGAGTGTACTCAAAAGATTAATTTGTTTGAAGTTCAAGGATGTAGGTTCAAATATCTGCTCTGCAACTTACCTCTATAATCTGGACCAAATCACTTAAAATCATTGGCCCTCAGTTTCATTATCTCTAAAATGTGACGAAGGACCAGATGATTTCTAAGATCCTTATAGTTCTAAATCGCTTGATCCTATAAAACAACTTCATTTTCATCATTGTCTATGTTTCATTCACATAAAACCATAATTCAGTTCAATTTAACAAGTATTTATTAAAGGTCTGCTATATGCTAGGAACTGAGAATACCAAGCATAAACAAAATAGTCTTTCAAGAAGCTTAGCATTTATTGGGAGATATATCTATATCATTATATTTTATATGTATGTATATCAAATATGTATATATGTATGGGTATATATTTGTATTTATATGTATATGTGTGTAATTTCTTAGTGAGCAGAAACGGGGGTCCATTTTCAATGAACTTTTCACAAAGCCTATATATACAACTTTGGACACATGGGTTTCTTGCCATGTCATTTTGCTTGGTGCCACTCAAACTTTATCCTGGCACTAAGGAGAATTCTCATTTTGTTCTAACAGCTCATTTACAACATTCTTCCTTTCTATTTTAATCTATTTCTGGACTCTATGAAAATTAGAAGATATTTTATAGCCTTGCCTTATCATTCCTATTTCCTCCATCATGGTTCAGACCCTCACTACTTTTATTCGAATTAATGAAATACTCTAGTAACTAACCTCCCTTCCTCTAGTCTCTCCCTGCTCCAAAACAGCTTATACACTGCTATGGCACTGATCCTCCTCTTGCACAAAGCTGGTCATGTTGCTACTTCACTCAAAAATCCTTGATGCTTTCCCGTTGCCTAAGAAATCCAGAATTTTTTTTCTTTCTTTTAAAGCACTCCAGAATTTGACTCCAAAATACCTGCTTTCCCAAGTTTTATCTCATGTACTCTATTACTGTCAAACTGTGCTAATGGCCACTCTCTGGCACATCTTGTTCTTTCCTGCCTTAGTTCATGCTGTTACCTATATCTTGAATGCCTTCTTACAAACTTCCTTCTCTACCTGTTGACATCCTACCCAACTTTCAGGGCCAAAGTTAATATGTTCTTTATTGGTGATTACTCACCACCATCACTGTAAGTAATCCCTAGCTCCTCTTATTTCATAGTACTTTTAAAGCATTTAGAGCTGGAAAGTCATTTCATATGAGTTTCTAATATGAATTCATAGTAGTTTTAAAGCAGTTAGAGCTAGAAAGTCATTTCATATGAGTTAACAATTGAATACACTGAGACCCAAAGAGGGGAAGTATTTTTGTAATCAAGAGATAAATAAATAAAAATTAATCAAGTAATAAATAATTGTTTAATGAATGGATCCTTTATTGACTGTCTGAATGAATGAATTTTATGCCCAAATTGTCATTTAATCAGTCAATCATCTAGCATTATTAAGAGCCTATAGATGCCAGGCACTTACCGGCTACTTCACATGCAAATAAATTTTTCAGGCAAGTGATATACAGAATGCATTAAAGGGAGATTCCCAGTGCTATTATGAAAGCCATTGTAATATACTGAGGATTCAGGACCTCCTCCTGAATTCGGTCATTAAAATGATTTGGTTAAAGTCACATGTTATGGTTCAAGCTCATGTCAAGTGTTACAAAATCCACAGCCACATACATCCCTTTGCACAAAAATACATGAAAATGCCTCTGCCAATCTGCTCCTTCCCACACAGCGTATGGTTTTCCAGCCCCCACATTGGCTCCTTTTCACAGAGAGATTCATCTCTAGATTCTGTAGAATGTCAAAAATAATTTATTTTAAGATGTCTGTTAGCATGGTAAAAATATTTTATTTTTGTTGCTGCTGGCTGTGACATAATGAACTGTGGTTACTAGGGATGGGGGTGGGATAAGAAACTTACTAACATGGCATTTAGGCTTCATATTTGGCAAATAAACTAGGACTGTGTAGGAGCCAGCCTAAGTCCTGCCAGCTAGATTGCAGAAGCCTAGGATGAGTATAAGGTTAGGAGTGGAAACGTGTCTCAAAGTATCATTAATAACAAAGGCAGGAAAGAGTGGAAAAATTTCAGGAATGGAACATGGTCAGATGCGGAGTGCTTAAATGATAGAATAGAAGCATTCTTAAAGAAGTTTAAAGGAGAGTGACTGATTGATTATTAAGGTCCAATATAGTGGGGGCGGAGGGAAAGCCCACTGAAGACATGGACTTAACTGGATCCGTGAAGGGAGGGATGACATAGAGCAGAATCAGCACTGAATCTGGAGTCAAAAGACTTGGCTCTAAATCTCGTCTTTGTCTTTTACTGTACAATCTTGTATAAGTCATCAGTGTCAAATGTGTAAAATGGAGTGTTTGAACAACATAGATGATTTCCAAGGATCCTCCTGGTTCTAAGTCCTTTAATCCTGTAAGACAGTAAGGGAAAGTGGTGAAAAAAATCTCTGAGACCTAAAAGTGAATGCAAGAGTTAGGGGAAACAGCAAATTCAGTAGAAGTCATCACTATGACAAGGAGTGACTTTGTCCATTTGGGTCAGTTCAGAATTATGTCAAGGTTTCCTTTCCACATTCAGTTCATATTCAGACTGTACTAGTAAAACAAAACCAAATGAACAGACTCAGAAAATTCTGGTACTTCAACTGAAACACAATGACAAGGACACTTCCTAAATCAAAGATAATAATGATGATGATAAGAAATGACACAAATGGAAAAGAAACTTTAAAGCACCAAATATATTGACATTTTCCCTCAAACACCTTTAAATAGAGAGGCACGTGTTTGTTATTTAGCATTTACATAACACTTTTACATGTGCCATATGTTTCTCAATAATATTTAGGACTTATTCTTCACAACAGCCTTGGAGATAAAGTAATAAAAATTATCTTCATTTCATCAAGAAGGAAAGTGAGACAGAGACTACATACCCTCGCAACATGGAGACAACTTGTAAAGCAGAACTTTCAACAAGTCTGATGATATATGGTACATAGAATCAGGTCATTTACAAAAACTGAAACATCTAGTTGTTAGGCTGACTAAAATGAAAAGATTGGGTTTTTTCAGAATCATGCTCAGAAAAATCAGTCAGTTTACCTAAAAGGATAATTGTTCAGGAAGTATTAGGATTCGTAGTGAGTGAGTTTTACCTATGTGATCATTTGAAGTACCAGTAATTAATTAAGTGAATTTTAGGTGACATCCTTAATGGCATTTTGACAAGTAGTCCTTTTTTTCCCATAACAACCGGCATTTATATGGTACTTTGATGTTTTAAAAACACTCTACAAATGTTATTTCATTGTGTCTTCACGACAACCCTGGGAAATAGGAACTACTATTATTGTTATTTTACACATGAGGAAACAGAAGCATACAGAGCTGAAATGTCTTTCCTCTGGTCATACAAGTAGTAAGTGTCTGAAGCTGAGCTCAATTTCAGGTTTTTCTGACTCCAGGTTCAGCATTTTAACCATTGAACTACCTTTGTGTCATGGTTAAATATTAATCATTATGAAATAATTCCACCTAGCAGTAAGACCTAGTGAATAGGTGTTAGACTTGGAGTTGAGAAGACCTGGATTTGGGCACAGATAGGTGACTCACTAGGTAGAGAGATAGGTCCAGAGAATCAAGGCCTTGGGTTCAAATCTGGTCTCAGACCTTAGGCAAATCTTTTAACCCCAATTGTATAGCCCTTACCACTCTTCTGACTTGGAAGTGATTCTTAATATTGATTCTAAGACAAAAAGTAAGATGTTTTGGTTTTTTGACAAAGAAGACCTAGATTTAAATTTTACCTCCAATACTTGCTAATCATGTAACCCAAAGCAAGTTTCTTTACATTTCTAAGCTTCTGTTTTCTAAAAATTGAGAATGATAATACCTGTTACATCTGTTTCACAGAATTGGTTTGAAGCTCAAACAAAATAATGATAAATTTTTTCTCAAACTTTAAAAGGGTTACATAAAGCTAATTTTATGAGCACTTAAAAAAACCTGAACCTGTAATTTCATCAGTATTGGGAACACATGGTTCCCTCTATTCATGCAGATAATAGTCTGAACTCCTAGAGAACAGGAACTACTTTTTGTCTTTGTGTGCCCAGCACTTATCCTAGTGCTTGGCACATATTAGGCACTTAATAAGTGCTAGTTGACTGCCTGGGTCACTGGCAGCTAATCAGAAGACACTTAGAAATCAACTAGCCTAACTCCCACATTCTATAGATAAGGAAACTGAGGTCCAGAGAGTTTTACTTACTTGTCCATTAAAATTCCTTTATTACTTCCATTTTCCACATCTACATTATGCAGAACCAAAATTACACATTTTCAATCAACAGAAGTTTCAAGAAGAGAAGAGTTAATATAATTACAGCCTTGAGACTCTCATTTAAGATTTTAATTACTTGCTTACCATTTTAATTTCGTGGTTATTTTTTTAAAGAGAGCAGGAAGTAGAAAGGGGAGTAGGGAAATGAACAAAAGGGCCAGAGGAAGTAAAAATTTTTGTTTCAGCTACTCCCCAACCACATTTATAAATTTCCCTGAATTATTGAATTTTTATTAAGTTTTCTTTACATAGAATCAAAAATTTGCCTCTGCAATGTCCAACTGTTGATCCTTCGTCTCCCTTCTGGAGCCAAGATTTCCTTGTGAAACTCTTTAAATACTGTTAGATAGCTACAATATTTCCACTTAATTCTTCCCTTCTCTAAGCTAAACTCCAATTCCTTCAATAAAACTTTATATAGAACGGAGTGCAGACCCTTCATTCTCCTGATTATCCTTCTCTGTACACTCCATGCTACTTAACAGAACTGGAAGAAATTACACTATTGCTCTTTGAGTCCACTACACATTTGTTGTCTTATCAACTGGGAGTTCACTCCATCAAAACAATCATTCTTTTACTCCCTAATCAATGAACTATTCCATAGCAGCTATTGATTGGTGTTGTACCATCAGTCTTCTTTTTTGTCCTCAAGCTAGCCTCTGAGCTGAAGAATTTTACCTCAGACTCTACCAAAAAATATTGGAGTAATTTACTGTGAATTATTTTTTTCCTTCCCTCATCATCTCAAATCACTCAGTTTCCCTGCTATCTCTGTTTTCACTCCAGTTACTAGAGGTGATCCTTCTTGCCAATCCCTCTACATGTAGTCTTGATCCTATCCCCTCCTATGTTCTTCAAAAGATTGCTCCTACCATCATCTCCCCACTCTCTCATCTTTAAATTCTCCCTGTCTACTGACTCCTTCACTACTACCTACCCATATCTCTCTTATTCTTTTAAAAAAAACTTTACTTGATCTTCCTATGAGTAATCATCCTATATGTCTTCTCCCCTCCTTGATTAAACTCCTTGACAATTCTGTCTACACTAGATTTTTCTTTTCTTTCCTCTTACTCTCTTGTCAGCCCTCTACTATCTGGATTCCAGCTGGAACTATTCTTTCCAAAGTGTCCCCCAAGTTTCTGTCCTGAGCTCTTTTCTCTTCCTCACTCTCAATCACCATGCACCAATTCATTGCCAATCTAGTTGCTTTTATCCTCATAACATCTCTCCTACGTCTTCCCTTCTTTCCACTCATACAGCCCAATGCGCTGAATATGCACACAGCCTAATCACCTCATTGCTGCACTATTACAAAAACCTTCTAACTGATCTTTCTTCTTCAACTCACCCTAATTCAATTCAGTCTAGACTCAGCTACAAAAATAATTTTTTTTCTAAAGCCCAGGCTTGATCATGTTATCTCTCTTCTTAATAAAAACCCAGTGGCTCCAGAGTCAAGTATAAATTCCTCACTGTGGTATTTAAAGCTCTTAATAACAATAGTCCTTCTTACATACCCAAGTCTTTTGTCCTTTGCTCCCTTCCACACCCTCAACAATACAGCTATAATAATATGCTTGCTGTTTCTTGCACATACTCCATGCACTTACACTGGCTGTCCCCTATGCCTGTACTTTTCTACTTATTTCCATTTTACTTCACTTCAATTCCTTCAAGCTACATCTCAACCATCACTTACTTACCTGGTCTTCTCAGTTGCTAATACCTCTCTCTTCAATTACCTTCTTCCTAATCTGAATATATCTTGTATGTATCTAGTTATATGCATGTTATCTTCCTCATTGTAATGTGAGCTCCTTGAGGATAAGGACTGTGGAAGTTTTGTCTTTATTTCTATCCCTGGTGCTTAACACAATGCACAACATTAACAAATCAGTTCCTTCTTTCAATCTGCTTTGTTCTGGAGAAGCTTACATTATGCCTTTAAGTATTAGTTTAGCATTCCTTTCTCAAGAAAAAGCATAAAATCCAAAACACTTCCAGTTAGCTCTTAAGGTCATTTATTTTCACTCTCCTTCCCTAGCGTCCTTTCTTTTTGTTGCACATGTGGAAACTTTTTGTGCCAAGGACTTTGTAAAGAAAGCTTTCAGAAATATATAAAATATGTGTGACTATCATAATTGAATTGGAAAAGGTTACTCTGGCAACAAACAGATCAGTTTCTCCAGATTGGTTCTATGATATTTAAGCTCCTATAAAAGTTACTTTACACACATAGAAAATATTAAAACCTATCTTTAACCCTAAAATTCCTCTAAATTGTGCTTCATGGGACCCTGGCATTTGGCTGAATATGAACTGATGTTCTTTGGAAGAATTCCAATACCAGCAATATTTTCCCCTCTGAAGTTTGTAATGTGATGCTATATATTACGAAAATACTTATTACATCTAACATTTTCCAGAGGAAAACTGATTTATTTCCTCTTATTGGCTTAAAATGCACCTGACCTTTTCTATCCCAGGAAATCCATCTGAAGTTCTCAAATCACCTCCAAGATTGATGGGGGCAGAGTTACCATATTAAAGATAGAGCTATCTCTGTCTCAGAAAAATCTTTGCCTTTATGGAATTGCAATATGTAAGGTGGAAAGACTATCTTCCAGGGTGGTATTAAATAGAGTCACCACATAGAAATTTCCATGGGAACAGGAAATATACACACATACATAAATTATTCCCTTGGTGATCTTCACAGAGATTCATGCCCCAGAAGAGGCACAAAATGGCTTCCCTACCTTTTAGAAATCTCTTAGGGATCCCAAATTATAACTTCTTATAATCCCAGTAACTCACCAGAATCTGAATTGCTTTCTGAAGACAATCAAAATTATGCTGGACCTACACAATAATGCCCAGGGTCTAACACCCAATGGACTAAATCAATACATCTCTTCTCACATAAATCCACATCATCATGATATACCCATACTTCCATAAAGTTAGGTAGTACTTTTCCTTATAAGGGTTGATGTGGAGAAGAAGCTCAAGAGTCTACCTTCCTGCTTGACACTGTCCATGGTGCTGACACAGGCTTAGTCTATATATTCGATTATAGATCGACATCTATGAATTGTATCATGTCTTTGAAGGCCTAGTCTGTTTTATCAACTTGGAAACTGCTGACCAAAAGGAACCCCTCCCACATAGGAAGCTGGAGCATGAACATTGTTTTGTTCCATGCAGAATTTAAGACTTTTCATTGGTATCTGATACCCTTTGGACCTATAAAATCACCTAGCACAAGAGGTACAGTGCTTCCAAAGACTTAATGTTCTATCCACTGTCCATTAGGTCCAGACATCAGTGAACATCACAAGCATCAACTCTGTGGGAGAAAGGTAGACAAGAGGAGGTCTTAGCACTCAACTATGCCAGAACCAGAACACCTTATATGTATTCTCTGCATTCATATAGGCTATATCCTTATAAGCCCAGTAAACCTACTTATATAATCCCCTTTCTTGTACTAGGTTAATCATATGTTACATTTGGATGCTTCAGTTTAGAATGTTTTCACAAACTTCCTAGCACAAAACCACAAAGGAATTATGGGCCATTTTGTGTTTTTCTTTGAGTTATGGTTTTCCATAGTCAAAAACTTATTATTGAGTGGCAAATTTCTTAATGATGAGCCTCTCTATATTAAACTTTGCTATTATTTGGAAGATTTTGTCTGTGGCCAAAGTCTTATCCAAAGCCTTTCTACACCACCACTTATTCTCTAATCCTTTGACTTTATTTCTACCACTGATCATGTGTGGCCAAATCCTAACCCTATATCATAATAACTACCCACCTGCTTTGCTACTACATAAAAGCTAAACAGAGCTATCAGAAATCATAAATTCCAGAGTAAAAAATATTCTTATGTCACTTAAAACACTTTAACTTTAACCCTTCTTATTTTTCCAGTCTTTGACTTCGTTCCCCATAAGACATTCTATAATCCAGCTATATTACAATACCTGGTATTCACATATAAATAACACTCCATCCTCTATCTCCATGCATTTGCACTGGCTGACCCTCATGCCTGGAATGCTCTTTCCACTCACATCTGACTCTTAATTTTCCTGGTTTCCTTCAAATCTCACTTTCTCTCTAAGTTATTTCTTAGCCTCCTTAGGGCAGCCACTAGTTTCTTACCCTTTGAGATTACTTTCACATCTTCAATATAGATAGAAATCTACTATGTAGGGGTGTAAATGTTTAACAAGTTCTGCAAGAGAAAGAAACTGTGCATAATACACTTTTAAGTTTAATCTGCATTATTAATATTTTCTCCATCACTTTTTAAGTGTAGCCAATCAACAAAACAATAAGCCAATACCTAAATTATTTTTTACCATTTTCCAAAATGTAACTGCTTATATTGAAAATTTAACAATTGGTTTTATTCATCCCTATAGGAGCTACCTCCCACTATGTAGCTACTTATTTACTAGTTGTCTCCCTGATTAGAATGTGATATCCCTAAGGTTAAAAATGCTTTTTATTTTTCTATCTACAGTTCTTAGCACAGCACCTGACTCATGTTAAGTACTTAATAAATGATTGTGCTGTGGAACTCCTGTAGATATCTTAACATTGTGTATAGTAGCAGTGTAACACTTGAGCTATCTGTCAGTTACTCTCACTCTTGCTCTAATCATATATTTTCTAGATTTCTTTTATTCTGTTTCTTGAACACAAGTAATCATTGGTAATATACTATATCCCTCTAGTGTCATCTAGGTCACCAACAAGTTTTATTCTTCAGAGATTATGTTGTTCCATGATTGATAGCCAGATAACAGCACTGAAAGAATACCAGTGTTAAAGAAATGTGTCTCTGTGCATTGGGGCAGCTTGGGTCTTAGAAAAGACTTTACAGTTTCCAAAATGCAATCCATTCTGCTCTCTTCCTCTTATTCAACTGTGGGCTTGGGTAATCATTCATCCAAATTACAAGAGCTGATGGGCTAACCCAATGGGCTACTCATTCAATTTCATGCCCTTGTATGGGAAATGAGCATTTTTCTTGAGTTTGAGTTTTCCTGGTTTGATTGTTAGGTCAGTATATTTTAAGTATCCTTCTGTCTCATTGAAGAAATCCTATAGTATTGTTATTTTTCTTTTTTGAAATAACTTTCTGTTGGTATTATTTGTTTTATTTCATCTGAATATCACCCCTATAATCTCTTCTCTCACTCTTTCCCAGAAAGTCATTTCCAATTACAAAGATTACAAAAATATGAAAAAGCAGTTTTCAGATGAGGAAATCAAGTCTATATATCATGACATGGATAAATGCTCTAAATTGCTAAATTGCTCTTAGAGAAATGCAAATTAAAATATCCCTGAGGTACCACCTCATACCTACCCAGATAGACTAATATGACAGAAAAGGAAAATAATAAGTGCTATAGAAATTGTGGCAAAATTGAGACACTAATGCACTGTTGATGGAGTTGTGAATGGATTCAACCATTCTGGAGATGATTTGTAACTATGCCCAAAGAGCTTTAGAACTGTGATCCCATTGATTCAGCAATACCACTACTAAGTCTGAATCCCAAAGAGATTTTTGGACCTGTTTGAATAAAAATATTTATAGCAGATCTCTTCATGGTGGCAAAAAATTGGAAACTGAAGAGATATCCATTAATTGGGGAATAAGCAGAACATGTATATGATTGTAATGGAATACAACTGTTTATAAGAAATTATGTGAAGGATGATTTAAGAAAGGCTTTGAAAGACCCATGTGAACTGATGCAAAGTGAAGTGAGCAGACCAGGAGAACATTATACACAAAAAAAAGCAATATTATATGTTGAACATTTATGAATGACTTAGCTATTCCTAGCAATACAGTGATCCAAGAAAATCCTCAAGGATTCATGATGAAAAATGCCATCTGTCTCTAGAGAAAGAACTGGTGGAGTTTGGATGTAGACTGAGACATATTATCTTTCACTTTATTTCTTCACTTTTCTTTCATTTGTTCAAGTTCTCTTTCTCAAAACGACTAATATTAAAAGATGTTTTACACTATTACACATGTAAAATCTATTTTGGATTGTTTGCAGTCTCAGGGAAAGGGAAGAGGAGGAAGGTAGGTAGGAATTTGGCTCAAAGTTAAAGAAAATGAAGGTTTAAAATGGTTTTATATGTTAAAAATTAAAATAGAAAAAAATTTAAAGAAGAGGAAGAAGAGAAAGATCTAGAACAGTGATTCCCAAAGTGGGCGCTACAGCCGCCTGGTGGGTGCTGCAGCAAACTAGTGGAGTGGTGATGGCCACAGGTGCATTTACCTTTCCTATTAATTGCTATTTAATTTTTTAAAAAATTAATTTCCAGGGGCAGCTGGGTAGCTCAGTGGATTGAGAGTCAGGCCTAGAGATGGGAGGTCCTCGGTTCAAATCTGGCCTCAGTCACTTCCCAGCCATGTGACCCTGGGCAAGTCACTTGACCCCCATTGCCTACCCTTACCACTCTTCTACCTTGGAGGCAATACACAGTATTGACTCCAAGATGGAAGGTAAGGGTTAAAATAAATAAATAAATAAATAAATAAATTTAATTTCCAGGGGGCTAAGTAATATTTTTTCTGGAAAGGGGGCGGTAGGCCAAAAAAGTTTGGGAATCACTGATCTAGAATATCAATTAGTAAACTGAAAAAAATTGACATGGAGGGTTCCACACTTGTGGACCTGTCAATTTTTGCTAAGGATTAAAGGAAGATGTCTTTTCACAGTTCTTCTTTGGGGCCTTATTTGTTCTTTGTAATTTTGCAACATTTATTTTCAATGGATTTCTTTGGTAGTCTTTCATCTTCATTATTATAGTCATAAATGTTATTGTTTTCTTGGCTCTGCTTTCTTCACTCTGCAGTTCATAGAAGTCTATCATTCAGTATCCATCATATTTTTAATTTCTTATAGTATCATATTCCTTTAAATTCATGTAATATAATTTGTGTAATCATTCCCCAACCAAAAAGTACCTACTTCTAATTATTTGCTACTACAAAAAATATTGCTATAAATTGTTTAGGATCTACAAAACTTTCCTTTTTATGAATGACTTCCTTCAAATATATGTCTAGTAGTACAATCACTGGCTCAAATGGTATTGGAAATATTGGTCAATTTATTTGTACAGTTCCAAGTTGCTTTCCAAAATGGTTATACTAACTCATAATTTCACCAAAAATACACATACTGCCTTTGTACACACTTTCAACATTGACTATTTCTGTCTTTTTGTTGCTTTGGCAATTTGCAGGTTTTAAGGTGAAACCTCATGATTATTTTGATTGGTATCTCTTACTGTATACTCTGTACTGATTTAGAGCATTTTTTCATATTGATGTTAATCGTTTGCAATTCTTCATTTGCGACTTGCTTATTGGGGAATGATTTTTACCCTTGTGTCTTTCTGTTAGTTGTCTATATATCTTAGATGCTAAATCCTTATAAGAGAAATTTGATAGGAGATTTTTTCCCATCCTATCATTTCCCTTCTTACCTTAGATGCATTAATTTCATTTGTGCAGAATATTTAAAACTTTACCTTGTTCAAATTGTCTAATTTATTTTTAGTCATTGTTTCAAATTTTTTTGCTTGGTTAAGAATATATCTCCTAAGGGGTAGCAAGGTAATTCAGTGGTTTGAGATCCAGGCCTAAAAACAGGAGATCCTGGGCTCAAATCTGGAATTAGACACTTCCCAGCTGTGTGACCCTGGGCAAGTCACTTTCCCCCCCCCCATTGCCTAGCTGTTACCACTCTTCTGCCATGGAATGAATAATACAGTATTGATTCTAAGATGGAAGGTAAGTATTTTTTTAAAAGAACACATCTCTTCCTCATAGATGTAAAAGATAGATACTTTTTCTTTCTCCTGAAATTTTATGGTATGAACTTTAATATTTAGGTTATATATATATATATATATATATATATATATATATATATANTCTTCATTTTCTCATAGGTCATTTCTTCATATAATTTTTATCAGTTGAAAATTATGAAAATACACCACTTGGAAATATTAGTGGATCTGTTTCCATTTTGCCTTTTTTGCTCTTCCGGTTTAATTTATAAAAACTTTTGAGAAAATCAGCTTAGTTGAGCCTAGTGCCATAATTTCTGCTAATATGTTCCTGGACTTCTTGCATTATTATTTATCATTATATGAGGTCATACTTTTCATAATCTTCTGTCATCATCTTCTTATGTCTTTCAAATGAATTTAAATACTTTTAAAATATATAATTATTATACATTTATTATTATATTCATTACATTTATAACATATTCATATATTTTTATATACATTATAATCATACATATATAAAGTATAAAAATAAATATATTATATATAACACAAATGTAATTGTTAATGATTAATGAATTATTGTTATTAACTTATATATTTAATAATTTATACATTATTGTGACCTTTCTTTTCTTTGAAAGGAGAGCAAGCTTTCCCTTCTAAAGTGGTACTGGGCTCTTTTGGTGTCCTCACTTTAATGATTACAACAGTTGTTCTGTGTGTAGCAAATAATGATAATAAAAAAACAGTATCTTTTTTGCCTTTATCCATTTCTCATTTTTTTAGCATCAATGCTTATTGATTGTCCAAGCAAAATTTGTTTTAACTACATTAACTGATTTAAATTTCATAACAATCCTGAGAGTCAGGAACTGTATATATTATTAAAATTTAGTTTTATAGTTGAGGAAACTAAGGCTCAGAGAAAATGTGATTGACATTTGATATTGTCTGAGAGCTGTTATGTCAGAGGTACAATTCAAATCCAGATTTTCCTGATTTCAAGTCCAGTCCTTTATATACTCTAAATGCTGCTTTCCCCTAATTATAATTCCCATCTCCATAACACTTACAGATTACAAAAAAAACATCACACATACACAAATTCGAGGCAGCTAGGTAGTACAGTGGATAGGGCACTGGGTCCAAGTCAGCTGAGTTCACATTCAGCCTTAGACACTTACTGGCTGTGTGACCCTGGGCAAGTTGCTTAACCTTTGTTTGCCTCAGTTTCCTCAACTATAAAATAGAGGTAATAAGAACCCTATCTCCCAGGGTTATTGTGAGCATCAAATGAGTTAATAATATTAAAGTACTTAGCACAGTATCTGGCATACAATAAGCTTTATATAAATGTTAGCTATTATTATTATTATTATTATTATTATTATTAATTGACAACAAACCCTGGAGTTTGGAGTGCTTTAAAATAAGGAAAATTTTTAATACGATGAAATTTTCTGAGAAATGAAGGGACTTGTCCAAAGTTATGCAAATCAGGACTTTGGACCCTGATCCTCTGATTCCAAATCCATTGCTCTTGCCTCTATACCATCATTAGTCAGCTCACACCTGGTAGACTGACTTATTATGTATAATTAATGCTCTATGTGTAATTAAACTCATTAATAAAATGTATAATTAATAATGTGTGTAATTAATAATAGATAGACATTTCCATCGATGAAATTATAACTGGTTTTAATAAGTCCTGATATGCTTGAATGTGAATTAATTGTCAGACCAGCCTGAATCAATATTCCTGGAAAACATGCACATTTCAAGTTTTCTGATGGGGGACTCAGGAATTAAATACTCCATTGTGGTGTGTTCCTTGTGAAATATTGGAGACCAAAAGAAATCCATAAATACTTAGAATCTCAACTGGATGGTTTTGAGAAAGAGAATCTGCAGTTATTTAAAAGGATATTCAAAGGGGCTTCATGCCCAAGAATGTATAAAATCAGAATTGTCTAAACAAAAAAGCAGCTGCTTTGATTATTAGAGGCCATGAAATGTGGGTCCTGCTTACTTGAAGAAATATGATCTTCAAGGATCCATGAGCTCATAGATTTAGAGTTCCATGGAGTGAACCTTAGGGGTCACCTGGTCCAACATCCTCTATTTGACACATAAGGAAAAAAAGATTACCCCTTACTCAAGACAAGGCCAGGACTTGAACCCAGACACTGGCTCTAAAACCTTTGCTCATTCTATTGTAGCACAAGACCTCCCACAAGGTCTTGAATTTCTCCCAAGGCATCCCAAGGACTCAGACATTAAAATAACTCCTTACATATCGCTTTGGAATACTGGCATTAGAGTCAAATGGCTTGGTTTCAAATTCTGCCTCTATTATTTACTACTTGTATGACCTTGAACAATTCACAAACTTTCTAGACCTTAGTGTCCTTCTCTATTAAATAAGTTTGTTGGAATAACTGGCTGCTAAGGTCCATTCTAAATCTAAATCCATGATTCCATGATCTCCAAAACTTTTTAAGAGCAAATTGCCTGTGCCCTAGGAGCAGAGCCTTGCTCTTCTCTTACTACTTTCATGAATTTTGCAGACATTAGACTCATACTCTTAGACTCAGTTTATCTACATGTATGTAGCACACCATCCTCCTTCTCTGCCAGTAAAAAAAATGGGGACCCACTTAAGGGTCCAAGTAAGATTTGAAAAGCCACATTTGGAATCCCATGTTGAATAAATATTGATTTATAAATCCTTTTTCCAATCTGAGTGCATTCAGTTCAAGAAGTACCTGTCCTGCACTTCCATGAGAAAAACAAGAGAAAATTAATTTAAGGTAGCTAGATGGCACACTGGATAGAGCATTGGACCTGCAGTCAGGAAGACCTGATTCAAACACCTATTATCTCTGTATCCCTGGGCAAGTCACTTAACTACAGATGAGTTTTCTCATCTGTAAGGTAGAGATACTTTCTCCTAGAGTTGTTGTAGGGATGAATTTGAGATAATATTTCATAAAGCATTTTGGAAACATTAATATACTATATATTGCAGGGTCCCCAGTAATGCTATTACTTTCAACATCTTGTCCCCTGAAGTTTCTCCAGAGGCTGTAAGTGCCTTCTTACCGCTTTGTCCTGGAGCAACAATCAGGAACTCCAATATCACTATTGGGTTTATTTCTCAAGGTGATGAGAGAAAAAGGAAAAGAACCTATATGTTCTAAAATATTAATAGCAGCTCTCTCCGTGGTGTAAAAGAACTGGAAATTGAAAGGAATCTCATCAACTGGGGAATGGCTAAACAAGTTGTGGCACATGATTGTGATGGAATACTTCTGTGCCATTAAAAAAATAAATTTAAAAAGCACTACATAAATGCTAGCTCCTTGTATTATTTTCATCTGAAAGGAAAAGCAGTCTAATCCAACCCTCTCCCTTTAGAGATGAGGAAAGGAAAGCCCACAAAAGTTAATGGACGTATTTAAAGGTGACACTTGTGCCAATGCTATATTCTCTACCTTTGGGGGCTTCCTGCCAAAGATAATAGACAGACATGAAACAACCCATAGCAGCTAGGTGGCACAGTGAATAGAGTATGGAACTTTAAATTGGGAAAATATGAATTCAAATCCTGTCTTTGATACTAGATTTGTAATCCTGGGCATTGCCAATTAACTGTTCTTTGCCTATTTCCTCAGCTATAAATGGGAATAATGATAGTACCTACCTCCCAGAATTGTTGTGGACATTAAATGATATATAAATATCATTATTTATATATTATATCAATGTTATATTTTATATATTATATATAAATTTTATATAATACCAATGTTATATAAATATATATAAAATGTGGTATAAACCTTAATGTCCTCTATCAGTACTAGCGGTTACTATTATTATTAAAAAAGATAGGACTATACAAGATGGACATTTCCAATGTCTTTACATTGAGATGACCGCAATAAAATGATAATCAAACCTAACGTGGTTCCTTTGATCACAGTTATTCCCCCCCAGTTGTCTATCAGGCCTCTCAAAGTGTCAGTGGGGATGAATGGTTCACATGAAATGAACAATTTTATATCATCAAATTATGTCTATTAAAAAACATTACATGCTTCCTAATTGTTGAATTAAAGATGTCTGTTAAAATTGCAGTAACACACTCAAAACTGGTTCTGATTAGTGCTCCAACACGACTTTTTTATTAGAATGGTAACCCCATGAGGCTTAACTAATCGCTCATTAATTAATACTGAAAATCTCATTCTTGAGCTAGAAGCAAGCAAGCTTTCTATCAATAACCCTAATGTGGTGTGTAAGATATGCATGGCCACAGTGCCCCTCCCCAGGTCTCTCCCTATCAATAGCCATTTAACATTAAGAGATTCAGCTACATGTTTATTCAGATCTTTTCTCTCTGTCAGTGACCCTTTCCCCTCAATGATTTGTCCATCCCTGGAGATTTAGAGAAGTATTGCAGGAATATAAATTCACTGAAACCTGCTTCAGGCAGAAAGTGACTTTTGTGATCATGAATAAAAATGTTCCATTTGTGAAGCCCAGAGAAGGAAATGATGAATTCAAAAGAGATGCGAGAGGCTGAGGAGTGAGGAGAGAGCAGAATGTAAAAGAAAATAAGGGAAGCAAAGGGATAAAAAAAGGAGGGAAGGAAAAGAGATAAGTCCATCCAGAGGGATGTTCAGTCCTCCCCCAGACTCAATATCTTGGTCTATCTACATCAGAATCTTAGGAGAATTTGGTATATTAAGCTAGATAAAAGGAGAAGACAAATACCAATAAATGATGCTAACTTCATTGTATTGCAAATATTTTCACGCAAGGATATCTCTTCTGTAAAGAACCAGATCTTTGACTGGCTTAACCTGGGAATTAAATCACTCAACATGCAGGTTGTTAAATTCTTTGCTTCTTGTGAAACCCAGGAGGTACCACGATGATACTGCATTTCCTCACATTTCTGAGACTAGCCTATGCATTGGCTTATTTTGGTGATGAGATCCTTTAAAGCTATAAGGGATGTTATGTTTTTCAGAGCTGTCTCACATCTTTTGTTCACCTGGTCTTCACAGAAACCTATTAGATAGGCAGCAAAAGTTTTATTGTCTTTATTTGACAGATAAAGAAGTTACTGTTTAAAAAGTTTGTAACTTGCTCACATGAATTAATGGCAAAGTTGGAAGTGAAATTCAGATTTCTGATGCCCCAGACAATGCTCTTTTTACATACTGCCTGAACTTTAAAAAATATTACATAAATTTCTTTGATTTCTTAGCACATTTCATCTGAAGAGCTTAAGGCAGTCTGATGAACATCAGGAGATGAGCAGCAATAGCAGGTCATTGTCAGTGTCAAGAGATTGCTCTTCCTGCTATACTAAATAAGAAAGAAGTTGCTAAGATTTGGAAGAAAAGATCCAGGAGAGACTTAATTATAGGTCCTAAATATATAGAGGATTATTTCCTTATTACCTTAGTGACAGAGAACAGTTGTTAAAAAGGAACAGATTTGAATTCCAAGGGGAAATTTTTAGATTAGATAACTTTTTTTTTAAATCCATAGTTTTGTGACACATAGTGAGTGTGTTCTGGAAGACCATACAAAATCTATGTAAGATACAAATGTAATTTTTATTATTTCTCTGGAATTATGTCTATATCCATCTCTAGGAAGATCCACTAGGATGATGTGAGTAGCATCTCGCTCAGAGGAAGAAGGATTGACTAAATCTCTTGAAATTCTCTTCCAACACAGGAAACAGGAGGACCCTCTAGGTGCCTTAATGAAGAGTGGTGGACCAGGAGTCAGAAAAATCCAAATTCATTTCTAGCCTCAGACACAAGCTTTGTGATCCTGGACAAGTCACTTAATCTTTGTCTGTCTCAGTTTCCTCATCTGAAAATGTGGGCAATAATAGCACCTACTTCATAAAGTTGTGAGGATAAAATGAGACAATATGTAAAGTGATCTGTAAACCTTAAAGCACTGTATTATAAATGTTAGCTGCTATTATTATATGCCTAAGACAGGCCAGAATACAGTGACCACTTCGAATCTCATTCCGATGCTGCTAACAGCAAGTCTTGGATTTTCTACACTTTCTCACTTCCTTCAGTCTATTCTCCCCTCTGATTGGAGAGTAAAGAGTAGAATACTCAACTCCAGCTAAACATTCCTTTAGAAAGGACAAAAACCTGGATTTTGCAGCTCTGTGTACTTTCCATTTCCACCTCTGCTTTATTTCAATTCTACAGAACAAGATGTGTCCAGCTCCCCACAACTTCCCTTTCCAGCTTCCTTTTGTGTGCTGTCTTCCCCCTTTTGAATGTAAGCTTCTGGTGGGCAGAGACTTTCTTTTTCTCATTTGTTTCCCCAGCACTTAGCATAGTGCCTGGAGCACTGTAGTCACTTAAAAATGTTTATCGAATCAATTATAAGTGCATAGTGTAGGATCATGACAACATAGATTTGGAGCTATCAGGTCATCCAACTGCCTCATTTTACAGAAGATAAAAATGAGGTCCAGAGAAGTTCAGCAGCTTTCCCAAGGTCACATAAGATATTTCAACTCTAGTCCTTTGACTCCAATTCCAACATTCCTTCCCCTACCCTGCTGTATGTATCTCACCTATCTGTAACCTAAATCCTATATATTACAGAATAAATGAGACTCCCCCTAGAATCATAGAAACTCAGAAATTTGTCACTATTTTTAGACCCAATGGGTGTTCAAAAATGTAGAGAGTTTCTGCATCCTTTTCACCTTGACCACCCTTGGATTTTCTTAGGGGAAAACTCATTGGGATAATATCAGAGCCCCATTAAAAGCACCTTCTCTTCTGCAGTGTCATAGTCATTGCTCTGCATCAGCAGCAATTTTCCTTCCCCCCTCAAGAACATTGGGATAATAAAAGCAGCAGGATAATAAAAGAGAAGGCAATTACCCTCCACGCACCTCTGTTCTTCTTTCAGCTGCACTGAGGGTGCACAAAATGGATTCATTCTACCAATCAGTCAACAGACAGCTTTGGTTCCCCATCTCCAGGCAGTCAACTTTCCATAAATGGCCCATCTTCAAGGCTTCTTGCCTTTTTCTTCTTTCTTCTCTGAAAAGGATTTGATTTTAATATTACTAGATCAGAAAGGTTTTTCAGACAGGTTGACTCAATGGCATTGGCTCACTAGAGACTGCCCTTGCATCAGAGAGATTTGGATGACATCCTTATCAAAGGAGAAATTGTCACCATCAGATCACTCCAATGGTAATAAATCCTACTACGTCAGTGGTAAAAGGGCAGTGCAAGACAAAATAAAATGGCTATCAAACGCATCTATAGGGAAAAAGTCAGAGAAGGAGCAACATGGTATCATTAAAAGAGCACTGAACTTGTAGTCAAGTAACCTGGGTTCAGATTCTACCTTTTATAACTATATTGGCATTTAACTTATCTTGTTCCTCAGTATCTTCAGCTGGAAAAAAATGAGAAAATAATTTTAATTAAAATTTTTAAAATTTTGATAAATTTTATTAATGAATTTCCAAGTGAGTTTTCTGAAGTTATATAATCCAAATTGTTTCCTTCCCTTTTTTTCCCTACCCCTCCCAAGTTAGCAAGCAATTTTATCTGGCTTTAGATGTATTATCACACAAAACATGTTTCCATGTTATTAATATTAATCTTATGAAACCAAAACCCTAAAATTTAAACAAGTGATAAATCATATACTTCCATCTGCATCCTTACACCAACAGTTCTTTCTCTAGAGGTGGTTAGCATTCTTTTTCATGTCTCACAGAATTGTTGTGGATCATTGCATTGCTTTTAGTAGCAAAGTCTATCAAATTTGATCATTCCATAATATTGTTTTCACTGTGTGCAATGTTTTCTTGGTTCTGCTTATTTCACTCTGCATCAGTTCATGTAGTTCTTTCCAGCTTTTTCTGAAAATCATCCTCTTCATCGTTCCTTATAGCACAATAGTATTCTATCACTATCTTATACCACAATTTGTTCATCCATTCTCCAAGTGAGGAACATAGAAAATAATGTTTTTATTTTTTACCTTATGGGTTTGTTGTAAATCTAATAATAGTCACCTAAGTATATTTTATTAGAAAACAAAGAATTATTTTAAAATACTTTAGGAACAACACTGATAAACTGAAGAGTATGTATATAAGGGCTACCAGGATGGTGAAGGGCCTCAAGATCATGCCATATGAAGATCCATAAAGAAATTTGGTATTTACTCTAGAAAAGACACAGGATAGTGCTTTGTCTTCAGGTATTTCAAGGACCTTCTACCTTGCTCCTCAAAGCAGTACTAAGAGCAATGGGTAAACGTTGTAGAAATAATTTTAGGCTTGAGATAAGACAAAAGAAGAGAAAGCTTCCTCCTTAAGTGGCCAAATATGTTTCCCCCTACATGAAGATCTTCAAGAACCTGAATGAACATTGCACTACTTTGTTTACCAGGGGATTCTTTTTCAAGTATGAGTTAGTATGAACCATACTAAATGGTTTCTGAGAGCTTCCTTCTCAAATCTGAAATTCTGTGGTGCTATGATACTTTCTCAAATACCAGAGGCCTGATTTCCTCATGGTACTATGGAAGTCATAGTTCCATAATTGATGCAGTGACCATTGTTGTTAATATTCAGGGCTTGTACTCTTTGAGAACCAGGATGGCCCTTTCAATTAATATATGGTTGCTGGGGAGAAGTAGTGGTAATGAGGAGGCTCTTCATTCAATATTGGTAGCCATTATTATCTGCTGCCAAGTCATTGCACTGATTATAAAAATGTAAATTTCCAGGTGTGAATTCATGTATTCTTTTTCACCAACCCTCTTTGAGGACTGAATTAACTCTGAATAGCTTAAACCAATGATGGGCAAACTACAGCCCATGGGCCAGATGAGGCCCCCTGAAATGTTCTATCCTGTGGCACAACATTATTCCTAATCTGACGAATACAATGAGTAGGCTACAATACAATGAAACTTCGAAAGAGTTGCCTTAGAAACAGACCGACTGATGAGCATTTCCTTTCCTTTGGCCCCCTCTTTAAAACGTTTGCCCATCACTGGCTTAAACTATTCAATGACCTCTGAAGATACCTTGTGTGTTATCACCTTTAAGCTTTATTCATATTCTTCTTGCCCAAGAGGAATAACCATTCTGCCCTTTTCTGCCTATGTCAACCTTTTCTATCCTTCAAGGCCAAGCTCAAGTTCTTCTTTTTTTATGAACCCTTTCCTGATCACGTCATAAGGATACCTCTTTGCTCTGAAATCATATAGCATTGCTGATAATAATATATAACATATAGCATTTTTCATATTAAAAATCAATTTTTGTAAACCATTCTTTCATTTGATTTTTCAGAAGACTTAGTAGGGGTTATTATAGTTCATATTGTACAAACCCAAAACATGAAACTCAGAGAATCATGATTTGTTCCAATGCCACCCAAATAGATATAGCTATGATTTGTATCTAGCTCTTTTGAGGCAAAGTCCAAGGCTCTTTCCACTACACATGCTGCCTTTCTTTTATTGATTGTGCTATTCAATTGGCAACAATTATACACTACCTTGTGGTAATATATTAATTGATCTATGTTATTATTAAACTTTTTAAGCATAAATGCAAATTTCAGCAAAATGTAGAATTGAGGACAAAGAGCTTTTGTTGTTGTCTTTTTGTCTGCATGTCCAGGGTGGGGGAGAGGCAGGCACAGGGCCTTCCACTTAATAAACTCAACTGAATTATAAGGTTTTGTTCTCCTTAATCAGCATCTAAACAACTTAAATATAGAGGCTGCTATGCTTCTTTGTAGCCACATAGTGTTAAACACTGATCAGATACTCAATGAATTGAATTGAATGAAGACGTAATTTTCTCATTTGATCCTTATAAAAAACCTGTAAGGTAAGTCCTCAACATATTATTATCTCTACTGAGTTTAAAAAAAAAACTTTGCAAGAATAACATGGAAAAGGCATAAACCAATAACACTTGATTTGAAAAAATCTGGGTCTTTAGTAGCAGCAAATACAGTATGAATCAACCGTGACATGGCAGCTAAAAATAAAAGAATAATGTTCCCAGGCTGCAGTAAAAAAGTATAGCATCCAGATTGAGAGGTTAATGGTTTCATTATATTTTACCCAGGTCAGACCATTTAAATTATCATCCCTATGTTGGTCATTCACAACCATGTTTATCTAGCCCTAACCTCTCTGCCAATCTCCACTTTTACATTTCCAGCTGCATGTTGGACATCTCAAAATTGGAGGTCCTATAGACTTGTAAACTCAACATGCTTAAAGCTGAGCTCATTAATTTCCACTCGGACCTCCTCTTCCTAAGTCCCCAATTACTGTCTAAGGTGACGCTATCCTCCCAGTCACCTCTCTGTTGTTTAGGTGCTTTGGTCATGTCTTCTTGACTTCATTTGGGGTTTTCTTGGCAGAAGTCATGAAGTGGTTTGCCATTTCCTCTCTGGTTCATTTTACAAATGAGGAAACTGAAGCCAATAAGGTAAGTTACTTGCCCATAATGGCACAGTTAGTAAGTATCTGAAGTCTACTTTGAACTCAGGTCTTTCTGGTTCCAGGTCTGACACTCTAATCCACTGCATCACCTAGCTGTCCCTCAGTCACCTCTAGGATCAAATACAAAATCCTCTGGAATTCAAAGCCTTTCATAACTGGTCCCCCTTACTTTTCCAGTATTCTTACACCTCATACACCCCATCTATACTTTTGTTAGCCAGTGATACTGGCTTCTTTGTTGTTCCTCAAACAAGACATGCTGCCTCCTGACTCTGGGCATTTTCACTGACTGCTGTCCTTCAGGACTAGAAACCTCTCCCTTCACATATTCCCTTTCTGACTTCTTGGCTTCCTTTAAATCCCAGCTAAAATCTCATCTTCTTCAGGAAGGTTTTCCTGACCTTCGTTAATCCTAGTGTCTTTCCTCTGTTGATTATTTCCAATTTATCTTACATATATATGTGTATATATAAATATCTTGTTTTGTATGTAGTGGTTTATATGTTGTCTCCATCATTAGATTGTGAACTCCTTGAAGACAAAACCTGTCATACTTTTCTTTGTATCTCCAGGACTCAATATAATGACTGGCATGCAGTTGGGACTTAATAAATGCTTACTGATCGACTGGCAGAACACATCTAAAGGACTGTGGCACATCTGAAGGACTGTGTTTGATTCTGGGCGATATATTTTGAGAAAGACATAAATGAGCTCTAGTGTGAAGCCACTGAAGTTCTTTCTAGCTCAGAAAGTCAGAGAATTTCTATCCAAAAGAGGGTAACCAGGATAAGGCAGGCAATGGAGAATATAAAGCATGAAGATCAGTTCAAAGAACTGGGACAATCAACTTGGAAAAGAAACAACTTAGTGAGAATGTCATAAGAGTCATCAAGTATTTGAAGGATTATCAGCCAGAAGAGGGGTTAGATTTGTTCTCTGAACTACGAACTAGGGTATAGGTAGTAGAAAGGCAGATTTGGAATTTATGGAAGAAGAAACTTCCTATAACAAAAAATAATTTTTTTACCATTAGCAAAATAGATCATCTTGAGAATTAGTGGTTTTTCTACCACCAGATGACTTTAAGCAGAGGTTGTTTGACCCCTTTGGAGGTAAGTTATTGAAAGGGTCTTTTGTCAGGTGTGGGTTGGATTCAAGGACTTCTGAAGTCACGCACAACTATTGAAATTCTGACACTCATAGAGATTAAGTCTCTATGTTCACACAGCTAGTAAGTGTCAAAGATGGATTCAAACCCAGGTCTCTGTAAACTCCATCCAAGTCCAGGACTCCATCCACTACAACAGTATGCTGCTCATAAGAAGTGAGTCAGCAAGTGGATTTCAATTCACAGTCCAAGGTTTTTTTTTCCGTTAGTTTGTTTTAAATAACCACTGAATTGTGTGAAATCCAATTTGTCATATAGACAGGACTACAAATGGAGCTTCAAAAAGATGGTCCTTATGAGGCAATAGAAATGAATTTCCTAAGGTAATCCCTCTTGTTTCTTCTGGAGTCCTTAAAACCATGAAGAGCAGTGTAACATTTAAAAGTCTCAAATAGCTTTCTTTTCTGTAGGAGTTATTCTGAGATTTGGCTTCTCAGCAACCCAGAGGCACATTTCTAGTCCTGTTCCATAGATACTTCTTTTTTTCCCTTTTTATTCTCAAAGCACTTTCACATATATAATCTAATTTTATCTTCCCAGCTATAACCCTAAGAGGTAAATAGGGCAGGGATCGTATTGCCATCATATTTCATAAACTATTTGTGCTAGAAGAGGTCAACACCTTCATTTTACAGGAGAGGAAACAGAATCTCAAGAAGACAAAATTATTTTCTCAATGGGAGAAACTGGGCTACAAACAGTTACAACTTTCCAGAGGCCATCCACCAAGTTAATAATTGAATTGAGACTATAAGCCAAGCTTCCTAACAAAAATAAAAATATATTTACAAAAAAGTGTGCATATTATCACCTCTAAGCTTAAAAAACTCATAAGTAGTACAGGGACTATTATCCCCAATTTATTCAATGAAGAAACTAGGGGTCAATGTTCGCTTATTTTCAGAGTTAATGTATCACAGTGAGATTTGAACCCATTATTCCTGATTTCTGGACTAGTGCTCTGCCTGTATCTTGCTACATCTCCATGGCCAAGAATTTATTCTACTCACCTCTATGGTAAAAAAAAAAAAAAAAAAAAAAAAAAAAAAAAAAAAGATACCTATACATGGGTGTAGTGGGTGGCTGCGGGTGGATGAAGCCTAATTATGTAAATAAGCAAATCAAGTTTGGAGTTAGAATTAATGAATATTCAATTGTTTCTACCATATGGTCAGTTTGTTGAGGCCAAAGCTGGTTTAGTTCCCATAATCAATTTTATAACCTGCTTTGTTAGTGAGCTCACTGTTTAGAAATTTATATCGCAAGCTATGTTTAGCCAATTTTGCAACAGGTGATGTGTAGAGTTTGATGATCTAGGTCCTAAAAAAATTCTAGATAAATGTTTTATTCCCATATCCCCCAGTCATATTTCTATTTTCTATAATTATTCCCCTAAAAGGAGCTAAGATTTGGCAGACCTATTGAAATACATTTCAGTATTACAATGCCATCTCAACTATGCCACATGCCATTTATTCTCTTTCCTGGAAAAAAAAAACTAAGTGTGCCAAATTTCTACCATAAATCTAAGTTGAAAGTTTCTTTCAGCAATGTGATATCTGAAAAACTCTGCTTTGGCTTTTATAAGAAAGAAGAATAAGCAGCTGCCAATATAATTCGGAGGTTCCAAAATATGGGAGTCTCTCAAATTTGGAGCTCTGCTACAAAAATGCCTCCTTAATTATATGCCTGTAGAACTTAAAATTCCATCATTAAAAATTCATTTTTTGTCCCAGAGTCTCCATTTAAAAAATACAAACACTCCTAGGAAGGTATGAGGTAATGATCTGTCACAAACACCTAAATAAGAGATTAGGACATAAATTTACTCCTTGGCAGATGAAACTGATGTTTATCTAGTATAACTACTAGCTTAGTAACTTTTAAAAAAGGAAATAGTTGGCACAGCTTGTTCTTGTTAGAGATGTGTGGGCTCTTTGTGGTCACTCCTTCCTCTTCTGAGGTCCAGTCTAGAGATCCTTCTTTTCCACTTTGCTGCCTATCTTTTTATTCTCCTCATTATAGTCACTTTTTTGCTTCTGCTATAGAAATTCTCATAATTCATTCCTCTAATAAGCAAATAAGGTATGGTGAATGCTAACTCCAAAGCCAAAGACACCCAAAATCATTTGTTACAGTAATTTTCGAGAACTCTAAAGAGTGAACATTTTATTTCATGAAGACATTGAGAGCAGGAAGAATTCTGTAATAACTTGTATAAAGTGTACACTATTTTTATTTTTCCTAAAGCCAGGTGACTGTTTTCAAACTTCAGGCCAGTGTTTCTTAAAGAAAAAAAAAATAAAGCTCACCTCTTTCTAGGTTATCAAGGAGAATAACATTTTCTCAAACTATGAAGACAATTTTGAAAAACATAGGAACACTAATCAATGTAATGCCCTATTATGATTCTAGAGGAAACATGATTAAGCATGCTACCCACCTCCTGACAGGTGATGGACTCAGGGTGCAAACTGATACATATTTTTGCACATGGCCAATGAGGGAATTTGTTTTGCTTGATCTACCTTTTTAAGAAGGGTTTTTTTTCTTTTAATGGGAGGGAGAAAACGCAGTTATTAATTTAGTGGATTTTTTTATTTAAAAAAGAAGATAGTGAATGCTCCTTAAAAACACAGACAGTTCCAAAGGACTCATGATGAAAAAGGATATCCACCACCATAGAAGAAGAAGATGGAGTCCAAATACAGATTGAAATATATCACTCTTCACTTCACTTCTTCCACTTATTTTTTCTCTATTATAATGCCTTGTTTATAACATGAAAAATAAGGAAATATTTGTTACATGATAATACATATGCAACCTATATCAAATTATATGCCTTCTTCTTGGGGAGGAAGAGAAGGAAAAAGGAAGGAGAGAACATGGATTGCAAAATATCAGTAAATGGATATTAAAAATTATAATGTAATTAATTGACATGTAATCTGGAAAAAAAAAGAGTTCAGCATCTGTCAGTCAAAAAAATACAAACAGCTTCAAAGTGACAAGTGAAGAATAAAAACATTTTAAAAGAAGAGGGGAATGCTGACTTATGTCAGAAGGTTTTAAAGTGAAAAATATCATACACACAAAGGAACAAAGGAAATTAGGAGCACATAGATTTTTTAAATGAGCCAGTTGTGTGATATTTCAGCCAAAGAAGATGATTAAGTCATAGGACACATTAAAAGAGGCTTAGGATCCAGGAATATGGGAGTCATAGCTCTGTACCACCCTGCCATCCTCAAATTGCAATTAAATTATTGTATTCCATTCTAGATGACACGCTTCTTAAGAAGGACATAGGTCATTTGAAAAGCTTCTAAATGATGGTAACCAGGATGGTGAAAGGCACCATATTCTTACCATATGAGGATTGGTTGAAAGAACTAGAGATGTTATTTAATCTGGTGAAAAGAAGATGTGGAGGATACGGACCTGATATCTGTTTTCACAGTTTTGAAGGGCTAATGTATTTAAAAGGAGCAATTAGACTTGATATTAAGCCCCGTGTAAAATGAGGAACAATGGATTGAATTATAAAAGAGGAAAATTTAGTTTTTATGAGAGTAAGAATTTCTTAAATTTATAACCATCCGTGATAGGGAAAGTCTTGTCTTAGGAAGTAGTGAATTCCTCTTAACATAGGTCTTAAAGTTGAATAATCAGTCCAACAATAGAATAAGGGAGTTGTCATTTAGATATTGATTGGGTTCCATTTTCCCTTCCAATCAGGATAGTCTGTTATTCTGAAAAGCCTATGCCAAATTTCTGGTTCTCTCCCTTGTGAACAAGAGACTGAAAGTTCTTAGGGGGATGATTTCTTCCTCAGGGCCATTTAAATCTTTTAAATGGATGGATTCCATTTACCCACCAGAAAGTTTCATCTTGGAGGCAAAATCATTTATGTATGGTCAGATCATCCAGGGTCTTGAGCCTTATCTTAGCAATTTTGCTTCCTGCCTTGCTTTCACTGAAACATCCATTAGAATCATTTGTCTTTGTGACTGATCTGCTACTTCTGCCTTTTGATTACTAATCTATCCAACCTAATCTACCTGTACTAACCATAGCCCTGTGCAATGATTTCTAAAGTATACAATTATGTATTAATACTAACTTGATTTTCTCTTGATTTTTAACTAAGTCCTATGTCTACAAGCTCAGAATTTTATCTAACCTAACTTCAAAAAATTGCTTACTCTTATCCTGGTAAGGGCTTGGATTCCAAGTCAGCTTCCCTGCCTCTTTTCATGACAGTCTTTCCCTTTAGTAGGCGAACTAATTGGTTTTCTTTAAAAATTAGTTTGTCCTAAAGAGACAAACCTCTTTAGAGAATTTCTTATCAAATCTTAGAAGTTTACCTACACTTACTTACTCATCACACTGAACATAAGAGGAATCAAGATATTTTCAAAGGCATTTTGGTTAAGAAGAAATATACCAAGTTCAACATTATTTTTTAAATGGCTTAGTTCTGACATATCTTAGTATTTTTGTTCCCTTCTGCCTCTTACAATCATTACTGTAAAATACATTTTCAATAGCTCTTCTTTAAGAGAAATTGGTAACAATTTAGCATCTGAACAAGTTTTACAGGTATAATGTCCTCAGTTTTTGTTCTTTCAAATTTGTTCAGCCATTCCCAATTTTCAATTGACTATCTTTACCTATACTTAAAGTTAAATTTATAAAGTTAAAGATATTTTCTTTGCTGCCCTCATGCTTTCCAATGTCAATTATGATAAAAGTATCAGAACTATATAAAAATTGTAACTTTAAACCTGCAATAGTTCCCAAAAAGTCTTGTTCTCATCTATGTGTTTTTAAAAAGTTTTTATGTATTTTATTTTCCCATTATAAACATTTCCAAATACACCGCTATTCCCCTCCCCTGCACAAGAAGCCTTCTTTTAAAAGGAAGGAAGGAAGCAAGGGAGCAAGGAAGGAAGGAAAAAGACAACAAAGCAAAACCAATGGTCACAATGACTACAGCATATGCAATATTTCATGCCCGCCCATTATTTTCACTTCTCCATTGAAAAATAGAAGATGCTTTTCTCATCTCTTTTCTCAGATAAGCTTGATTACTATATAATCTCTAATTTCATTTTGTTGTTTATTTCATTTATAATGCTATCATCACTATATATGTTGTTTTTCGACTTCTGTTTAACATGTGTCAGTTCACATGTCTTTCCATGTTTCTCTAAATTCTTATTTATAATTTCTTATTGTACTATAATATTCCTTTTTTATATATATTTATATTTTTCTATATTACTATAATCCAAATAAGCTACATCAGAGTTTTGATTACCCAATTTAAACTCACTTCTTTGCCACTATGAAAAATGCTATAAATGTTTTTGATATATTTTTCTTTGTGTTTCTTTATGGCAATGATACAAGTAAATATCATTTCCTTATCATCTTACAAATTAAAAAAGAACATCACAAGAAGGCAATGGAGAGATGACAGTGGGTGAGAGCAGGTTATAACATATAACCAATAAGGAGCTCTAAAGGACAAGAGCAAATAATACCATTAAGAAACTATGAAAAAAAAGAGAGAAAATGGAATGGTCAAAGAGTAAGGGATGAGAGATGAACAGCAACAAAACTCCACTGATGTTCTCTTGATGTCAGGAGAAAGTGAGAACGTCTTCAAAATGTTAGGAGATCCTGTGGAAAACACATTGGAAAAAACTGATAAAAGTCAAGCAGGATAGGGAAGAATGGCCCTGCTAAGGGTCTCTACAATATTTGGAATTAACTTCTAAATCAATGAAACTACAAAGTCTCATGATTATGATTATATGATCTTTCTTCCTGTCTTAATGTCCCCTAAGGCATATGCCTAAAAGTGGGAACACTGAGTCAAAAGGCATGGTAATTAGAGTAATTTTGCATGATATTATATATTTTCATTATATTAAATATATATTCCAGAAGGGCTAAACCAATTCATAGCCCTATTAAGAGTATATTAGTGGAAGGTGTGACAGCTAAGTGGCTCAGTGAATAGATAACCAGCCCTAGAAATGAGTTCAAATCTGGCCTCAGACACATCCTACCTGTGTTACCCTGAGCAAGTTACTTAACTCCTGTTGTCTCTCTTTTAATGCTCTTTTGCCTTAGAATCAATACATAGCCTTGATTCTAAGAGAGAAAGTAACATCCTTTTTTGTGTATTAGTTGCATTGTTGGTGGAGTTGTGAACTGATCCAACCATTCTGAAGGGTAATTTGGAATGAAACCCAAAAGTTTATAAAACTGTACATACCCTTTGAGCCAGTATTACCCCTGGTAAGTCTTATCCCAAAGAGAACATAAAAACAGGGGAAAGGACCTACTTGTACAAAAATATTTATAGTAGCTCTTTTTTGTGGTGGCAAATAATTGGAAATTAAGGGGATATTCATCAATTGAGGAATGGCAGAACAAATTGTGGCATATGTTGCTGATGGAATAGTATCATGCTACAAGAAATGATAAGCTAGATGGTTTCAGAAAAAGCTGGAAAGATCAATATGAACTGATGCCAAGAGAAATAAGCAGAACCAGAAGAACATTATGCAAAGTTACAACAATATTTATGATGATCAACTTTGAAAGACTTACTTATTTTCAGCTCTACAATGATTCAGGACAACTCAGAAGGACTTATGACAGTGTTATCCATTTCCAAAGAAAAAAACTACTGGAGTCAAATGTAGATCAATGCAAATTATTTTTCACATCAGTTTATTTATAGTTTTATTTTGTGATTTTTATTTTATATGAGTATTCTCTTATAATGATGACCAATATGGAAGTATGTTTTGCATGATAATACATGTATAACCCAGATCAAATTGCTTATCATCTCTTAGAGGAAGGAGGGAAGGAGACAATATAGATCTTATAATTTCAGAAAAAAATATGTTGAAAATTGTTATTACATATAATTTTGGAAATAAAATATATTTGAATAAAGAAAAAAAGTATATTAGTGTACCTGTATTCCAATAGGTTCTAACCATGACTATTTCTTCCCAATTTTATCTTTAAGAATTTGTTGATTGAGGTAAAAACCTCAGCATCTTTTATTAAAATTTGCATTTGTCTTATTGTTGATTTGAGGCTGTGTTTTGTTAATAATTTGTAAATCTTCTGGGAAGTGCTTATCCACTTCAGATATCCACTTATCTATTGGGAAACGACTAGTAGGCTTATATAATAAGCTAATTCCCTGTATGCCTTTAGTATTAAGCTTTTATCAGAGTTATTTAATACTAGACTATATTCCTTATCGATACCTTTCTTTATTATCTCACCTACACTGATTTTGTTAAGACAAAACTTTCCCCAAAAAAGCTTTTCGTGTAGCCAAAATTGTCTATTTTTTACCTTTTGTAACCTCTTCTATTTCTCATTTAGTCAAAAATCTAACTCATGGTCATAGTTGTGAGGGGTATATGCTTTGATATAACTTCACTTCTTTTTTATAATGTGACCTAATGTTTACAGAGCTCACCCATTCAGATTTTATTATGGTATACAATGTAAAATGTTGGTTTAAGATTTTTTGCCAAACTGCATCCCACTTTTCCCAGCAGCTTTGATTGTACAGGAAGTCCATTTGTAAGTAATTTGTGTTCTTGGGTTTATTGAACATTAGGCTACTGAATTTAATTTAATTGTATCTTGATTTCTCTTTTATCTAATCTATTCCACTTATGTACTTTTTTTAACCAATACCAGATATATGTCATGAATATTGCTTTATGATCTAATTCATTTTTTAAAAATCAACTCCCTGAAGAGTCTAGACCTTTTGTTCCATAAATGAATTTTGCTATTTTTATGTCTCACTCTATAAAGTAACTCCTTAATAGTTTGATTGTATAGTATTAGACCTGTAAAATAATTTAGATATTATAATCTCATTTTTATTACATTGATATATTACAACCACATGTAGTAAACATTCCTGTTATTTGTTTTCCTTTGTTTCTGTATAGTTTTATGTATTTAATAAATCTTGACTAAT
This sequence comes from Gracilinanus agilis, assembly GCF_016433145.1. Classification (NCBI taxonomy): domain Eukaryota; kingdom Metazoa; phylum Chordata; class Mammalia; order Didelphimorphia; family Didelphidae; genus Gracilinanus; species Gracilinanus agilis. Next base: position 137,830,025 of record NC_058131.1, on the reverse strand, counting down.
TCATTTTATTTTTTATTATTCTGAATTTAATAAACATGAAATAAAATAAAAATAAAATGGACATTTCAATATAGAAGCTAGTACAAGAAAGGACTGTACATGAAATTATAAACCTTTTTTTACATACTGCTTGCTTTTTCTTTTAGATACATAATAAATTCAGGCATCTAGGTGGCTTAGTGGATAGAGTGCTGGGCCTAGAGTGAGGAAAACATCTTCCTCATTTTCCTGAGTTCAAATCTGGCCTCAGACAATTCTGGTTGTGTGACCCTGGGCAAGTCACTTAACCCTATTTTCCTCAATTTCATCATCTATGAAATGGAAAACCATTCCACTATCTTTCCCAAGAAAACATCAAATGGAATAAAAAAGAGTCAAACACAACTTAAAAATGACTAAAGAACAAAAACAATAAATTCAACATATAACATTTAAAACTATAGTGCTTGTCTATGTTTCTTTCTGACTTCTACATTCTTTATGAAGTTCTGTTCTGTTTAAAAAGTTTCAGTGATTATCTTTTGATTTTATTTTTGGCAAGCTTCCTGCTGTCTGTGTTCTTCCTCTCACAATCTCCTATCCTGGATTCATTCATTTAACTATCCATTCAGGTAGGGTGGGAAGTGAATAAGTCTTTATAAAGCACCTACTATGTGTTAGGCACTATACAAAGCACTTTACAAATATTATCTCTTTTGATCAGTTATTCAGTTGGTCAGTCACTTATTCTTAATTTTCCATTTTGATCTATAGCTTTTATTTGAAAAGTCTATGTTAATAGTTTATACATTTTCTTTTTTATTTTGAACATAACTACCTTCCGGAAACACAAACATTTCAACATATAATGAATAATAAAGTGAGTTTAAAATAAAAGGCCACCTTGTGACAAGCAGTATAATTTTGTTATTTTTTACATATTATATAAATTTTATATTTACATACATATATACACACACACTCAAAAGTGTAACGCCCTTTTTCAAGAAGTTTTCATTTATTTTGTCCTCTTCCTTATTTCTATCCCTTTATCCCAATTGTATTCTTTCATTCATGGGCTGCCCTCATACATTCATCCTTTCTATTTCCCTAATGAGAGACAGAACTTTTAGAGTACCAAATTTGAACTCCTTCTTCTATCCCATTTCTTTATTAATGAATTTGCAAATTCACAGATTCCTCTCTTCCTATTGTACTGTTTGTTCAACTGTTTATCTGTTTGCTTTCTTTTCTTTTTGTTTAGGCAGCCTTCTTCTCCTGAGCTTCATTCTCAGAAATTTATCAGTATAAGAAGGAAGGAATGATGCATGGTAGCAGTCACTCTGAATCCCGAAGTCGTGATGCCTACCTATTGGTGGTCTCTGTCCTCCCCATGATTACTTACTATGCCTTCGGTTAATATATCCTCTTTTTGGATCTACATTTCTCCTATCACTCTGAATGCTGATTACTCCCTCGAGTCATACATTCCTGTCTCTATAGCATTAAGGGAAGTGCAGTCCTTCCTCAGAGAAAGTGGTATCCTACTTTGCCTACAATATATCACCCCAAATAAAATCTATACACATAAGCCTAATTCTTCCTACCCTATGATAATGACTTTGGGTGGAACCCTATCATTTCCTCTCTACGGCAAGATTTGTCTCTCACAAACACACAGTACTCCATCTCTTATCTCCATGACTTTGCACAGATTGTCCCATATCTGGAATGTACTCCCTTTGCACCACTTACTCATAAATACTTAGAAATTTTATTTCATTGATTATTATTTTTGAAAATTATACTTATTTTGATTTCTTATGTTTTATTATTAAAATGTTTGCAAATCATATGTTCTCTTCACATCTGGTTTCTTGGGGCTTTTTGTTTGTTTTTTGCAGTGATGTCTTAAATGTTTTATTTTCTTAAAGGTCTATCTTTTTTAATGATTAAATTATGATTAGGCTCCACTTTGCAAGATGCTACTTTTGCTTGTATCTTGACCTCCTTTGGTTTTTTGGCAGATATTTCATTCTTTTCACTGATTATTCATGGCTACGGAATATTCATGGATTGCTCAAATTAATGTTCCTTCAAAGCCAAAGGATTTTCTCCCAGCTGCCTGCAAAATATGCCCTTTGGCACTGAAATCCTGAAATTTAACTGTTACATTCCTCTGAATTTTTGAGTACGATATTTTTCTCAGTTACTGTGGATTCAATCAATCGGTACTTAGCCAAATGTGTTCAAATAACCAGGGAAGTTTTATTATATTCTATGGCATGATATTCAAATTATTAATCTATCTTGAGTTTTTTCTTCAGTGAGTCCTATGGTCTTTATGTTATCTGTATTCATTCTGTCACCTGCTTTGGCTGCTATGAAATTCAAGTGTTTTTTCAAACTGTTTTTGACTCATTATTGTATTTTTCCATGATCTCTGAAAAATCCATGCATTCTCTTTATAATATGTGGGTTTGGGGCTCATTCTTATTCATAGCATGATGACTATTTAATGACTTTTTAAATTTTTATTCAGTATGCCTTATTTTATGTCTCACTCTTGGGTTATTTCCTTTCCTAAGTTTGCATCCAGTCCTACTCTCTTCAACATTTTTGCCTTTGAGTCTTTGATTAATCAATTTTTCTTGTTCCTAGTAGCTTCTCTCTTTGTTACCTCCACAGTTTTTGTCCCTTTCCCCATCCAAACCTGTGGTAAGCATCTTTTTTTCCTGTAGAGACCAATGAAGCTGAGACCTTGGCAAGGGGAGAAGAATGCATGCAAGCTATTTGGTTCTGTGTCCAAAGAGAAAACAAAACCCAACTTGGTTTTGGTCTCCTTTTCTCTTGGCACAAAATTTACTCCCTCTCTCTTTATTCTGTATTGCTGAGTTTTCTACCCTTTCTCCCACTTTTACTCCTTTTCTTTTTGCATGAATAAGAAAAATTAATATTTTCCATCTCTTGGCAACTGTATATAGATGTGGGGAGAGGCCTGGATGAGACACTGTCATGAAGGGACCAGATGGAGTACCGCTATGGCTGGACTCTAAAACACCTTACAAAAACACTGTGCAACTACAAGGAACTCTATAAATGTAAGCTATTTTAAGTGAAGAAAATATTAGAAAACAAGTGAGGGAAGAAAGGGGAAAAATCAAGAAGGGAAAGAGCAAAAGAGCCAAAGAAGAAGACTAAAGGTCAAAAGAGAGAAAGAGAAACTCAACAGTATGTCTGACACTATCTATCTTATTTAATAGATACAGTACTGAGAGATCAAGAAATTCATGCCTAGGGTGGCAGCCAGATACCACAGCAGATAGAGTGCCAGTTCTGGAGATAAGAGGTCCTGGTTCAAATCTAGTCTTAGACACTTCCTAGAGTGACCTTGGGCAAGTCACTTACCCCCAGTTGCCCAGCCCTTACCACTCATCTGTCTTAGAATTGCTATTAAGTACTGATTCTAAGATAGAAAGTAAGGTTTTAAAAAATAAACAAAAGAAAATCAGGTCCAAGGTTCACCTGGACCACCAACCATGTGACTGTGAGCAAGGCACTGAATCTTATTTTCCTTAACTGTAAAGATTCTGTATCTAAAGGTTGTTGCACTGCGAAGTACACTGGAAAATAGAGGGTCCTCTAAAGAAGCCTGATATTTTAATTAAACAAAGAGAGGGGATAAGAATAGCTCATTCCTATTCCTAAATCAATATAATATTACAACTCATTTAACATTTCCACTCTGAATTAGTAAATCTTTGTTCTGCTCCACTAACGTGGAATTGGAGAAAATAATAAAATCCACATTTATGGAATCCTTTCCTCATATTGCTATGAAGTCAATTGTATAAGTTTGTGGTTTTATTTTTGCTTTTGTTTGTTAGTTCACATCTATAAATTAATCATGGGTTCTCCCTTTACTGCGATAAATGGGCAACTACTCTGTAACTTTGGCATAGTGAGAAATTAGGTGATCTGTCTTGCCCCTCGCCCCATAATTAGTATATGTCAGAGGCAGGATGTGATGATGATAGCTAGCATTTGTATAGTGCCGCCTATGTGCCAGGCACTATGCTAAACAATTTCATTTGATCCTCACAACAAAATTGAAAGCATTATACTAGCTGCTATTCTTATCCCCATTTTATAATCGAAGAAACAGACAAATATTAAATTACTTACCCAGGATCACAAGCTAGAAAGCATCCAACAACAAATCTGAACTCAGACCTGCTTGCTTACAGATTCAGGGCTATATGCACTGTACCACATAGCTACCCAGATCCTGTCTTAATGACTCCAAGGTTCCTCGTCCAGTGTTTCGTTCTGCTGCTTTATCTCTGTTTAAGGGTGAGGAATCCAAAACTCAGAAAGATGAAGCAACCTACTCCCATCACTCAGAGCTAGTTAGTCCTAGAGCTGGGACTTGAAAACAGCTGCAGTACTCGCTCCAACGTCATCACTGTTTACAATCTGCCCCAGGTCTACTCACTGGGATGGAGGGTCAAGATATAGTCTCTCATTATTGTTGAAAATATCCACAAGCTAGCAATGTGAAACAAGACTATAGGAATCATAATTAAATTAATGAAAATAATTAATCATTTAGACCACAGTTTCCTTCTCATAAAATGAGGAAATTTCTTAAGGCATTCTCACTCTGATATCCTGTGATTCTTTGAGTATCTTTGAGTATCTTTGAGTTCTTAGACACTGCCATAGGAAGCAGAATAAGAAAAGGGTTAGGACCTGACCTATGATCTTAGTAGTATCGGAAACTCCTAGCAAAAACAAAAACAAAAACAAAAACAAAAACAAAAAAACCCTGTCTCATTCCCTAATGATCCCTCTTCCCTGGAGCCAATAAGATGATTGATGAGTCCTTATCCAGACCTATGGTAGCACCCAGAAATCCAACCACACTGCCCACTTCCCTCCCAGCTCATGCTCTCGTCTGTACCACCTCAATACTAACTGCCTTAATCCAACAAGAGTTATATTCCTTTTTCCTTGTTTTTCATGTTATCTTCTGCCATTAAAATGTCAATTGCTTGAGTGCAGGGACCATCTTGTTTCCTTCTTTTGGTATGCCCTGCACTTAGCACTGTGGCTAGCACATAGTAAGCACTTAATAGATCCTTCATCTCTCTATCTTGCTACCTACCTACATCTATCCCTCTACCAATGTCTTTCACCACCCACTCTGCCACTTAAAATCTTACGAGGTTAAATAACTTTCCCAGGGCCAACGCAGATACCATATATCACAGACCAGACTTGAACTCAGTTCTTTCTGACTCCAAGATTAATTCTATTTATTATTTCATGTTACCTCTCACAATTTAAATCCTAATTAGAAATCATTTTCATGTAGTTTTTTAAATTGATTTTTATTCATCAAAACTTCATTTACAGGGGGCAGCTGGGTAGCTCAATGGATTGAGAGCCAGGCCTAGAGACGGGAGGTCCTAGGTTCAAATCTGGCCTCTGACACTTCCCAGCTGTGTGACCCTGGGCAAGTCACTTGACCCCCATTGCCTACCCTTGCCAATCTTCCACCTATAAGTCAATACACAGAAGTTAAGGGTTTAAAATTTAAAAAAAACAACTTCATTTACACTGTTCCTTCTAGCATATTATTTAGAAAGTAGAAAGAAAATATCTTCATTTCCATTGATATGATCATTTTTCACAAGATCTCCATTTCCTCATTATGGACACTCCTCCCTTCTTCAAGACTTTTTTGTTTTTTTACTATGAAACCATATCTATTCTAGCATTTTTTAGTGATTTTAGCCCTTAAAAAAACCCTTTACCTTCTTTTAGAATTTAGATTTTAGAATCAATACTGTGTATTGGTTCCAAAGCAGAAGAGTGGTATGGGCTAGGCAATGGGGATCAAGTGACTTGCCCAGGATCACAAAGTGTGAAAGTGTTTGAGGATATATTTTTACCTAGGATCTTCCATGTCTAGGCCTGACACTCAATTCACTGAGACACCCAGCTGCCCCATACCCCCTTTCTTAAAGGCATACTATACCAATCAATACTGAAATGTTTTCACTATTGGGGTGAAAGAATGGACAAATGGATTATTTTGAAAAAAAGCACATATGTTCACAACCAATACTCATATAACATTCATTTTTTCCAGAGACAATTTATAGAATTATCGTAGGCATGAAGTTATTTCAATGTAGATTTAAAGAAAATCTTTAAGAAATGTCTGAGAAGAAATCAGCAACATGAAAGTTTGATCCATGCAATCACAAAGTAAAAGAATTATAATATTATGAATAAATTATATTTATACCATGCTTTAAGTTTATTAGAACAGTTTCCTCACAACAACCTAATGATTTAGGTACAAATGAGGAGAATTTCAGAGGGATCACAAATAATGTTCTCAATTTCATAGCTAAGAAGTGCCCAGAGGAGGTCAGCTAGGTGACTCAATGCATTGAGAAACAGGAGGTCCTAGGTTCAAATCTGACCTCAGATACTTCCTATCTGTATGACACTGAGAAAGTCACTTAACCCTCACTGCCTAGGCTTTACCACTCTTCTGCCTTAGAACCAATACAATATTAGTAAGGGTAACATAACAGAAGGTAAAGGGTTTTATTTTTTTAAAATGCCTTGAGCTGGGTAAGAACTTAAAGATAATTTAATCCAACCCACATTTCTATGGTTCATTCCATCTCTAACAGTCTAGGACTTTATTAACAGATTGGAAAAGTTTCCATGATATCAAATTATGCAACCCTGAAGAAATGGAAGGAAATGTGGCAAGTAAATGTTCATTATTGTAAATCTTATCTCACATGCTAGTTCAGTGAAGTTCTTAACATTTTTGTGCCATGTCTGGTGAAGTTTATGAATCCCTTCTCAGAATTATGTTTTTAACTGCATGAAATAAAATACAAAAGACTACAAAGGAAACCAATTATATTGACAAACAATTATCATAACTTCACAGACCCCAGATTAAAACCTATAACTAGCTTGTAAGCTCAATGATAATAGTAGGAGAACTTTAAATAACTGTTGCCCCCTACAAGTTTAGCACCATACCTGGAACACAGTTAGTGTTTGGTAAATATTTGGTGAATAAATTCTGGATGCTTGTTCACACTAAACAAAAAAAAAGTCAACAATGGGAAAGATTTCCATTTTCCTTAAAGGACAGATCTTTTATTTGGATACTAGATTATTTAGGTACCATGCCTCATTTAATCCTTGATAAAAAGTAAAAAAAAAAAAACAAGAAATCAACATTTCCCATCCCTTATTATCCTGGTGAGTACCTCAGGGACTTCTGTCTGCCTGCTCAGCCTGAGATCAAATAGTATTGCACATGCTATTCATTCTTGGCTGACTATCACTGTATTTTCAATCTGCCCTTTCTTAAACCTGTTTATAATGCTGATTTGGAAGCAAAAATCTCAAAACCAGTTTAAATCATGCAGCTCTACCTGAATATTCTTGTTTTTTGAAAATAATAATTGCAATTCTCAGTTCTCGATTTCCTCGGCTGCTTCAAATAGCAACCATTTTTGTGCACTGAATAAGACATTTAACAAATGCTCTAGTCAGATATTGCAGGAGGCAGTAGAAATCTATCTCCCTAAATGAAGCCACAAAGCAAAAAAAATATTTCAGTTGGATCCTCTGGAATTACTTGCCAGACAACCTGGAGAAAAGCAAAAGGGGAAAAGGAATAAGGAAGGAAGAGATACCTCTCTGCTCAGATCATTTACCTTCCAACCCCTCCTTTGCAAGACTCCAGCTACATTTTAATAAGTGACTCTAAGACAATGTTGGGAATAATTTAGAGATTGAGCAGAGAGGACCAGGAAAACCTTGGCTGAGAGTTATGGGAGGAAGAAGAGAGAGAGAAGACATGAGGAAGCATTTACTGTGTCTGAGAGAATTTCTGATCATTCTTAGGGGCATACTTACCTAACCCATAATAACTTAATATAGATGAAATTATATTGCAAAATCAGGCAAAAATGATCATCAACAGCAGCCTTGAAAGGTAGGAAAAGTCATATGCAGCCTGGGGCTGATTACGTGGATAAGAAAAAGCCTCTGATTTTTTTTTATTCATCTGGAAGAGGTTTCTCCTCTATCCCCAAGCCAGCCTTCCTGAAACACTCACTTAGTTATCTATCTGATTGCCATCACAGGGTAGGGAAGGACAGCATAGGTTCTGTCTCCACATATCTCTCCCTCTCCCAGGACCTGGACCTGCACTATCAGCCCGATTTGCTGTCCTGTAGAAGCAGCTCTAGGGAGCTTTAAAAAAAAAACACCAAAATAAAAAAAAAAAAACCCTGAGATGGTAATGGTTCCAAACCCATGCTCTTTCGAAGGGAGAAAGCATGAGAGCAAAGGTTTATAACTTGGAATCTACAGACCTGTGGATATCAGGAGGGCAATTCATGAATTCGAATGGGGAAAAATACATGTTTATTTTCCCTAATATTAACTGAAATTTAGCATGTCCTTCAGTTATTTAAATAAATCATTTTAGAAAGGGATTCATAAGTTTCATCAAACTGCCAAAGGGATCCATAAAACAAAAAAAGGTTAAGAATTCTTGCATTAAATCATCTCCCCCAAAACCTAGACAAATAGTAACAGTTAAAATGTGCTTCCTTTGGGAATAACAAACTGGGCTATACATAGCTGAGAAGAAAAGGAGGAAATTGCATTGTACGGTCTGCCTGATTTCCTGATTTTATTGGAAGTATAATTGAATGCATGGCAGAAGGAGATGCTTTCTAGACCAGTACCCCTGCACATCTGTGATTTCACCAATGTGGGTATTCCTTCCATTGGTACAGTTCCCAACCAACCCATACCACTCTGTGTGAAACATCCTCCCACAAATCCTTGTTATAAAGTTCATAGGCTCATAGATTTAGAACTGGGAGGGACCCTCAAGATCATCTAATCTAATATTCTCCTTTTAAAGAAGAAGCAAAGATTAAGGAATATTTCGTAACTTGAACAAAGGCACACAGGTAATAAGGGATAGAGCCAGGATTTGAATCAAGGTCCTCTGACAGGAAATCCAACTCTCTTTGCTGTACAGCACATGCTAGGTCTTATTATGTTAGAAGAGGGCAGACTGCTTATAGATGTTTATGGATTTGTTCCACACTGCAGGCAGAATTCATTCTTTGTCCTTTTGTCCCACAAATGGCTATATGAAATGTTGTGGTCATGTTTGCCAAGACAAATTTGCCAATTAAGAGGTGCACTGGGTAGAATGTTTGACTTGGAGTCAGGGAGACTTGAGTTCATATCCAGACACTTAACTAGCAACATGAACCAGAGTAAGTCACTTAACTGCTCTGTGCTTCAGTTTCCTCACCTGTAAAATGGACAGAATAAGTGGCTGCTTGATAGGGTATGTGATTTGGGGTTTAGGCTTTAAAAGATCGCTCTATAGCAAAAACAAATAAATGATAACAACATTTGTACAATCCAGTGGAATTGCTTGTGTGTTCTGGGAAGGGGGAGGGAAAAATGAATGATGCAAACATGGAAAAATATTCTAAAATAAATTTTTTTAAAACTCCTATAAAAATGGAAGCTATCATTTAATGTTTCTGTCCATTCTTACCACCTTAACCTGCAAAGTCCCCAAAGACAGAAACTATGATTTTATTAACTACATAGCACAGTGGATAGAGTGTGGGGCCTGAAGAAAGGAAAATTAATTTTCAGGAACTCAAATCTGGCCTGAGATGCTTACTAGCTGTGTGACCCTGAGCAAGTCACTTCACCCTGTTTGCCTCAGTTTCCTCACCTATAAAATGAGCTGGAGATGGAAATGGTAAATCACTCCAATATATTTGCCAAGAAAGCCTCAAAAGGCATCAGGAGGAGTAGGTTATGACTGAACGCAACAAAATGTCCATGGGTGCCTACAAAATTACTTAATAGATACTCTATTACAAAAATGATAATATGGAAATAGGTATTGAGTGATACCCAGTGGAATTGCTTGTCAGCTCTGGGGGGTGGGGGTGGGGGACATAAGGGGAGGGATAGAACATGAATCATGCAACCATGGAAAAATTCTTTTAAAAAATAAATAAATAAAAACTAGTTAATAGAAAGTTATGAGGTTTCCTGGCATTTCATGTTAAATAGGCAGAAACTATTTATTCCAAACTTTTCATTTTATATGTGAAGAAATAAAAAAAATAGAATCAAGAAAAAGCAAGTCTTTTGACTCCAGATCCACTCTCTATCTTTAGGGTGTTTATAGTCTGAAGAAGACAAAATTGATTCAAACATGGATAAAGAAATGCTACTTGAAATACGAACAAATCACTCCAATTCTCCAAGACTAAACTTCTTCATATGTAAAAGGAAAAGGCAAGACTATGTGATTTTAGTGTAAGGATCTTAGCAATCATCTAGTTCAATTTGCTCGTGTTATAGATATAAAAACTGAGGTCTGGATTAAAAGAAACTTGTCCAGACTCACACAATGAGTCACTGGCAAAGCTAGTACCAGAACTCAGTTTTCCTGATTCTGAATACAGACACAAATATGTGTGTGTGAATATATTCACAAATATAGCCTGCAAGATGATTTCCCAACCAAAAAGCCTTCTTCTTAATATTCATACCCTTAATGTAGTTCTGATAAATGGAAGCCAGCTATTATCTTTCTTATTTTGAAGGGTCATTGCCAAAGTCTCAAACCATTCCTGTTTTTTAAAAAGCAGCTGCTTTGAAACACCATCCCCCATTAAAGTACTTTCTCATTCTCTCTTTTACTGTGCTGACAACACGCCAAAGGCAGGGGTCTGTAAGATCTGTCTTTATTTGGCATACGATTACAGTGCGGTACAAGGAAATGAACATATCTTGAAGCTCCACGCTATCTAGAGAAAGCGTGTCATTTTTTCTACATTTCCACTTTGGGCCATAATCATTTTAATCTGCTCTGATGTATATGCCTCCTCATTGCAAAGAAGAATTACAGAGAAGGTTTGAGAGCAAGGACACATTTTTTATTAAGCTTTTTTCTATTACCTGCCATACATTCTCACTCTTTGTCAGTTGTTTCTGCCTTTTATTCATAGATCAGGTGCTGGGAACTAGATGAAAATATGCAATCTGGCTGTTCTTTGCTTCCAAGAATCATCTCCATGTATAAAAAAGAAAACCCTTGAGGTACACATATGTTGAATCAGGAACAGTCTCAACAGTGCTACCAAGGAGAAGCGAAATCCTAGAAACTGCAAAAGCCTACATGAAAAGAACTTGATATTTGCTATAGCTTTGGCACAGTGGGATATCTGTTTAACTTGCTTGTGTGTGTGGTATTTAAAAAAACAGCAACAACAACACACTATTTTTTTCTCCCTCCTTTCACGTTGGATGTCAGCCTCTCATTTGTCAATTGCCAACCCTGAGTTCTGAGTTAAATTAAAAGTAGGTATGCAAGGAGAGGGTGCCATTTTCTTCAGGACCTTGTGTGAATAGGTAGGATAACAGGTTTCCATGGTAACAGGATAGTGATGACATGCTTGGTGACATCAGACTTACATAACATGAGATGGATATGCTAAAAGTGTATCTACTTTATCAACTCAAGGGGAGGGAATCTGGTTTGTAAGAAACAAAAGATTTTCAAAAAAGAATTATAATGAATCGAAATATCCCACTGGCATTGCTTTTCCCTAGAAACTGAGAGCAAACCATATAGGATACTTTCAAATATCTGGGCATTTGGAGGGAATAAAAAGCTTGATCTAATGAACTGAGAATGTCATTCTCGTGTCATGGAGGAATTGTGAAAAAAAACTCTTACCTTAGTAGCTTCGTCTAATATATGAACATAATGCCTAGTCATCCAAAAATGCAAAGGCTGGGACCAAATTGTTGTTTGAACTTCTAGCTTTAATAGCTAAAATCCCATGGATGCACCAGCCCATAGTGACCAGCTACTGATAGGTGAGCTATCATATGTAGAGGTGGAAAGAAGGATGAGTTAGGTGTCAAAGTACCTGCTACATTGAATCTGTGTGATGTCAGCAAATTGTTTCACTTCTCCATTTTCTCATATATAAAATGAGAGTTAGAACATCTTAACCGTAAGGTCCTGTCTAGCTGTAAAGGTAGAATTTGATTATCCTGTTGGCAGACTCTGGCTTACAAAAGCTAAATGAGACAGAGAGATTTGTTTTCTTCTAGGTTCATAGTTTACCTTAAAAAGGAAAAAATCCATTTTGGTCTTTGTTTCTTTGACTAGAGTCACCTTTAAGTTATTATTTTCACCTGAAGAGACATCTTACATGAATCCTGAAAGCTAGAATTTAGCAAAGAAGGGAAGTATTTTATTGAGGTGTTTCTAGGCAATGTTTGCTATTGCAAAATAAAATCCGAGGGGATCCAGAAAAACTGAACTTCTAAAAATTCAGAGCAACATATCTTAAACCTTGGAGTAGGGCTCAGACCACAAAGACACCACTAGCCTCTACGGATTTCAGCCTGGTGCCTAAGCAGCCCATGTCTTCAGCTCAGCTTCAGGGTGCTGGAGTCAAAGAATCTGTAATGACAATCTTTACCCCTATGTCCAGTCAGATGAGTCTCTTCCTCACCAGTGCAGGTCTTCCTCACATTTGTAATTTCATAACTTTGGACAATCCAACTCCCCCTCACCACCATATTATCTTCCCTTCCTTCTGCTGCCATCTACAAATAATAAAGAATAATAATTATGATCATCATGATAGTAGCATTTATATGGCACTTTATGGTTTTCAAAGTGCTTTATAAATATTATTAATTAATTAACATTTATTAAGCTGCACTGTACTAAACATTGGGAATACAAAGAAAGGTTAAAAACAGTGGAAGTGCACGTTGGCTATGGGGAGAGGTATTTGGGGGGGATGAAGGGGAAAATAAGAACATGAATCTTGTAACCATGGAAATTTTTTCTAAAAAAATTTTAAAATTTTCAAAATATATATTCAAAAAAAAAACAAAGAAAGGTAAAAGACAGTATCTGCCCTCTAGGAGTTTACAATCTAATAGATGAGATAACTTGGAAATAACTACATACAAATGAGCTCATGTATAGGATGAATTGTAAAGTTGCCTTGATCTTCACCACAGCTCTGGGAGTTACTTAACAGAGAACCAGGAACATAGTAGGCATTTTAAAAACATATATAAATATAATAATCGAGTTGCATGTTCTCCAAGATAGGCAATTCATTTGGATCATGGATTACTTCAGCTCACCATTAGTCAAGTGAGAGTACCAGCACCATTGATGTCTTTTGAGGGATAACAGCTAATAAAGGCTTCTTGGGGAGAGCACCTAGAGAAGCATTTTCATATAATCCTTCTGATAGCAGCATCAGAACAAGAGCAATCAATCAATATTTATTAAAACACCTACCATGTGCCAGGCACAGGACTTAGTGCTGGGGAAATAGAAAGATTTAAAAAACAGAAAGACAGTCCCTGCCCTCAAGGAGTTTACAATCGAATGTAACATGCAAACAAATGTAGACAAAGAAAGCTAAACCTGAGATAATTGGGAAAAAAGTAAAAGATGCTAAGCACAGGATTTAAAAGGGGTTGAAGAAAACTTCCTATAGAATATAAGATTTTAATTAGGACTTAAAGGAAATCAGGGAAGTCAGTCAACAGAGATGAAATAGGAAAATGTTCTAAGCATGGGGGACAGCCAGAGAAAATGCCCAGAACGGAGTTGGAGTGTCTTGTTCATGGAACAGCCAGGAGGCCAGAGTCACTGGATCAAAGAGAACATGTTAGGGATTCAAGTATAAAAAAGACTGGAAATATAGGAGGGGAAATTCTATATAGAACATTTTGGTTTTGTTTCTGAAGCCAATAGGAAGCTCCTGAGCTGGTTTGGAATACAATGCCTGGCACATCTACTAGGTGCTCAAATATTATAATAATTGAAAGAATGTGTTACATGCATGCAAATGTGTATTTCTATATTATATGAGAGTAAACATATATACTTTTATATGTTTATATACTTACTGTACCTATTTATATGCAAGAAACATACAAAGCAGGTACAGGGTTACCTGGGCAAGTCACTTGACCCCCATTGCCCACCCTTACCACTCTTCCACCTATGAGTCAATACACAGAAGTTAAGGGTTTAAAAAAGAAAAAAAGAGAAGAAAGTGGGGTAGATCAGGAAAGCCAACAGAAGGAATTGAATCTTGATGGAAAAAAAGGAATTCCAAGAGGTAGGGGAGAGATTGAAAAGGGAAAATGGGGATAGCCAGAAAAAAAGCATAGAGATAAGAGATGGAGCACCGCATATAAAAAACAAGACATCAGACTTTGATATGGCCGGACCAAAGAATACAAGGAGGGGAGTACTTCCTAAGAAAACTAGAAGGGAGGGCCAGGCTTCCTCTCCTTTTACACACCTCTCCTTTCACATATATCAGTCATGAGAAATGAAAAGAGTGGGAAAAGAAATGAAATCTTAACCTCTGGTTTGCAAGATATTAATACCTGGGCAATAACACGAAAGCCTGCCAGACCTGCAATGACGACGATGTAATAATGATCAGAATGTCCCTGAGGCACTGCACACCAATGCTTCATCAGCATCATCAGCATCCCTACCCATAAGATTCTACCCCTGTCAGGACCTCCCAGCTCAGCCTCTGTTGGCAGCTGTCCAGGAAGGAGCAGCTCTCTTCAGATCATTCTATGGTAGGCTTTGCTACGATTTGAGTTCAAGGTTCCTGAAAAGAAAGACATGAATTTCCATTTCAAGGCCTATTTCTGGGGTTAAATTATGATGATGACAGAAAGAGACAGAGAAATGCCTCACAGAACAGTATTAGAGGTCACGTGTAGACATTGCTAAGTGGGAAATTTAGAAGAAAACAAATTCCTAGTAATCCAAAACATCCCAAAGTGGAATGGGCTATAAGGTAAGGTAATGAGATCCCTTCTCAATACCAGCATCAACCAAGGGGTCAGTCAGCCAAATACTCACTCTATCTCTATGGTGACACCATTGCAACCACTCAGAACATAATCTAGTGTCCTGTAACAGTTCAGAAGTACTTGATTTGATCCTTTAAAAACATGTCAATATTTTCTTCTGAGTTAGTGGAAACTAGTGGGTGGATACTGAAATTGCAAACATAGTCGGACATTTACAATTTCAGGAAATGCCCTGCCAGTGAGAGATATAGAGCATCCTTCAAATTGCATAAGCAAATTTGTATGTAAAAGATCATTAAGGAGAAAAGTATCAGTCACCTTGCTTTATAATAGTTATTTATAAATTAATATAATTTGCTTTATCTAGGGAGAGTGAATTGATTCCTAGAGTTTCATGATGTGCTCCTATCCAAGCATCCAATCACATCTTACAATTGAGATTCAACAAGCTTCACAAAAAATAGGTCAAATGAATTCTCATGGTGCTAATCCCCCAGGCCCAGGAATAGTTTTCAGGCATTTCTGGCTTTTCCTGGTCCCTTTGGGGGTTTTCTTAGTAAAGATACTGGAGTGGTTTGCCATTTCCTTCTCTAGTTCATTTTACATATGAGGAAACTGAGGCAAAGAGGATTAAGTGACTTGCCCAGAGTCACATAGCTAGTAAGTATCTGAGGCTAGATTTGAATTCATGAAGATGAGTCTTCCTGATTCCAAACCCATTGCTATACTACCATACCTCAAACTGCACCCAACTGGCAGTTAACACAGAAATGAAGAGAATGACAATACCCCTGCTGGTCCTGCTTTCATACCAGCCATTCCAGTCATCACTTGGGGAAGCAACTCTTTTTGCCCATAAATTGCCAACCAATTGCCATACCTAGGCAAAGTGGAACAGCTTAGTTGAAGAAGTAGAGCACATTGCAGGAACTACAGAAGGCAGTATGTCCCAGGGAAATTCATCCACCAGCACCATCTTGAATATCATCTTCCCTCAGACCCTATTGGAACTAGACCAGGACCCTGAACCTAAAAGCCTTTGGAATAGTAATACTTCCAGTCCAGTACCCATAGCCATCACTCTGGGAAGTAACCTTTATGGAGATGTAGCATGGTAACCAAATATGCAGGTGCTATATAGTAACATACTGAAGACCAAGAAAAGAAAATCCTCATCACCGAAGAGTACTTGGAAGAATGAATATGTTTCTAAAAACAGCCATGCTGTAATGAAAACAGCAGTAGAAAAGCTGAAAGACCAGAATATGGAGGTCTGGTTTTGCCATTTGTAAGACCTTGGACAAGTCCCTTTACATTTGCCCATTCTTGGGTTCTTCATCTTTAAAATGAGAGGGTTGTAGCAGGTTGTTACTAAGGTTCCTTCCAATATTGATGACTTTATAAAAGCTGTGCCTTTAAAGAAGGAACAGCTGAGTATCCTGCTTCAGTTGAATGCTAAATTATTTTGCTTCTCTGTTTATAACTAAAATAAAATTTTTCCTTAATATGTCTTGTTTCCAAGTGACACTGAGTTTCCAATGACACTGAGGGAGCTGTTTACTACATTTAGTGGATACATCTCATCACAAACTGAAACTGGTAAATAAAACTTTTCATTTCCACTCTATAACCCAAAATCATTTGACTAATTCCCTGTCAAATAGTCCACATTAAGCAAACATTGGTAAAAGTGTTTTGCTATTTGTTTGCTTTTTTTAATCAAAAGCATCCTCACTTGTTGGAGAACCAAGTTGTAGCCAAAGCAATCAGGACAAGTTCATAGAAATATCAGATTTTTTTCAATCAATTTTTCAACTCCCCCTGAGTTTTTCTTATTACTCCTGGAGTAATAAGTTCTCCAACTGCAATCTGACTGCTTTTGACTGAAAGCAATAGAATGAATTACATCATTAAAAATGTTGTAAACATCAAAACAGAACCAAAAAATGAGCTTCTAATTGTAAATATGGTTAATATTTCAGAATTGAGTCTTCAGATCAATAATGCATCACTATATCAATTTAATTCTACTGTTAAAATACTTTAATTTTACTTTTGAAGTGTCTGCTATAAATAGAGACACTGGGAGTTACCTATAGAGCTGTATCAGACAGTAACTTGTTCTTTTCTATAATTATTCTGGAGTGAATTAATACTAGTTAAAACTGGTAAATTAATATTAGTTAAAACCTCCATAGCAAAAAAAACTGGAATCGAAGTGGGACCCATTGAGAGGCAAGTGGCTAAATAAGTCCTGATATATATATAGATATTATTGTGCCATAAGAGATGATGAATATGAGTAATTCAAGGAAACATAGAGACACTGGTATCAGTTGAAGCAAAGTGAAGATTTGAGTTCAATTCCCACCTCAGACACTTAACTACCTAGGAGACCCTGGGCAAATCATTTAATCTCTCTCAGCCTCACCTGCTTCCTCATCTATAAAGTAGGGATAATGATAGAATCTTCTTTCCAAGTCGTGAGGATTAAATGAGATAACATACAATGTGTTTTATAAACTGTAAAGCATTATATAAGTGCTAACGAAGAAGAGGAAGAAGAAGAAAGAAGAAGAAGAAGAAGAAGAAGAAGAAGAAGAAGAAGAAGAAGAAGATGATGATTATACTATTAAAGTTTCCAAAGTGATTTACCTATATTATCTCATTTGTTACTCCAACAACTCTGAGAGGTAAGAGCATTTAACAGATGGGGAAATTGAGGCAAAAAGGTTAAGTGACTTGCCCTGGCTCATACAGTCAGCCTCTGTCTCAATCCTCTTGAAATCCAACTGTTCTCACAGAGCTACCATTGAGTTATCTAAAATAATGGAGAATGTCACTATGAAACAGGAGGAGATCTGAGTGTTTAATATAGGAACTGACCTATTAATAGACATTTATTGAGCATCTAAGTGTAAGACATTATAGGTAGTTGCAGCTACTTTATTATAATTTGAGGGGAAACTAGAAAGGAGGCCGCATTCATCACTACAATTTTAAGAATCTATAACCAGTTTAAAAACAGTTCTTTAGTTTTAAGCATCAAATTTAATCTAAAACACATATGAAATAACCACAAATTGCTAAGGCAAGACTAGTTACCAATCAATAGGTATTTCCAGGGTATGCTGATAAATCTTTATCAATCCCTCCTAAAGGAGAGGGGATAAGAGACCCCAAAGCAAACTTTTATATTTAATCTGCATGATAAAAACTTTCTGTCATTTTCTTATATCTGGGCAATGTAGTGTACAGGGTATTCAGGGAAGACTAGTATCTCTGGTGTGAGGGATCTTTCCAAGCTGCTTTTCTCTTTTGATGGCCATTTGCCACCAAGCTGTCACCTGTGGCTTCGAAAAGTTGGAGCATGTACAACAACTACACCCCAATAAAACCATCTTGATAGGCAGGCTAAATCAGGTTGACAAGCCTCAAACCTATTGGTAAGATAGGGGAATACCTGCCCCAATAAAGATTTCACCTAGAAAAAGAGATGGATAAGAACAATTCGCTCGAAAGGTGGCAGAAATAGCTGCTGTATAGGGCTTAGAGCTTGCTCAGACATGAAAGACAACAAGTTATCCACATTTTTGTCCTGCTTCTGGACTTTGATGACTCTGGAAGAGAGAGCGAGGCTGACAACTTTGTGCAAATCTGCCTCAAAAATTAAATTCACAAAGAAATCAAGAAATCACCCCAGGATATCCTTGGCCCTCTTTGAAAATGAAAGATGAACAACAATTATGTAGTCAACAAAACAATAAATCAAGCCCTAATTTAGAGTTTGCCAATTTCTGTACTCATACTATAAATTGAACAATCTGCTCTGTTGAAATGATTCAAGCTGGCTCCAGCATATCTGTTGTGTTACCCATTACCAGACTGAGAGAATAAGAGCTAATTCTCCACTGTTATAATGTTTGAGAAAATAGTATGATCTCCTGGCCATGATGAAGCATTAGATTAAAACCATGGAGAATTACTAGCATGGAGAAGAATTACTAGCATTGACCACTAAATGATGAATTCTTTGGCACACAAGTATATGAAACAAAATAAGAAATAAAAGTGCTCCTTAATTCCTTCCCATCCATTTCTACAATGATAGTGGAAAGACAGAAAAATTCTATAAAAACTGGAGAACTGATGACTTCAGAAGTACAGATCTGAGTGGGAGGCGACCCCAGAGGCCATTTAATTCAGCCAAATCCCTGAAGAAAAATCTCCTCTACCACATTTCTAACAGGTGGTCATCCAGCCCTAGCTTGAGGACCTTGGTGAGAAGAGATATCATCTCCTGGGCAGCCTACTGTTTTCCTTCTATCAAACCCAAATTTTCCACTTTACAATTTTGACCTATTGCTACTAGTTCTGTGCTCTCAGGTCAAGCAGATCAAGTCAATTCCTCTTCTATGTGATAGTTATTCAAATAATTAAAGAGAATTTTGAAGTTGTTTTCTCTTTCCTCTCAAGTCTTCTCTTCTCCAGGTTAAATCTCCAGGACATTGGCTGAATGAAAAACACTGTTATGACCTTCTAAGAAGAGCAGCCTGTCATAAAGTCCAGGTATTTGGAAATCAACTCATTTGTTCCAGTGCAGGAGTGAAGGCAATTGTTTTGCTCAACACTGCAGCTTATGAAGGAAAAGCCAGAACATTTTTTTAATACTGCTTGAATTTTATACTTTTTTGGCATGCATGTGATTGTAAGCAAGAAATATTATGAAGGACAAGCCAAGAAGCTGCTAGAATTAATGGATAAGTTTGACAATGTCCTTTACATTACTTCTTCAGAAGTTTTTGGTAAATGCTGCAGCCTATTCATGCCTACCATATGCTTTTCTTTTATCCTTTGAGTAATCTTCAATTTAAAATTTTTGTACACTATAGTGTTTATATGATTCATATGCATATACATCAAGTGGAAGAATATTGATTTTAAGGTGATGGGTCAACCTTAAGAGATCTTATCAACATAATAACCAATCACAATTCCAAAAGATCCATGATGAAACAAACTATTCACTTGCTAACAGAGAGGTGATGAAGTAGGGTGCAAATTAATTTATTTTGGACAGAGACAATGTGGAAATTATTTTTGCTTGACTATGCATATTGCCAAGATTGTGTTTTGCTTCTTTTCTCGGTACACTGGAGATTGGAGGGAAGGAAAATAAATTTTAATAAAAATTTTTAAATTTTATTTTAAAATAAAGTTTGATTGGTCTTTGCCTCAAGGACTTGGTTTTTAATGTACCACAAATTATGCTATTTTTTCAACTGCTATTTCACACTGTTAACTCATTCTAAATTTGTAGGCTACTAACACCTCCAGATATTTTTCTATCTAGTCCTATATAGTCCTCTTTTCCCATCTTCACTTAATAATCCAAGCATATTAAAGTTTCATCCTGCTAGATTCGCTCTAACATTCTAGACCAGTGATTCCCAAAGTGGGCGCTACTGCCCCCTAGTGGGTGCTGCAGCGATCCAGAAGGTGGTGAAGGCCACAGGTGCATTTATCTTTCCTATTAATTGCTATTAAAATTTTTTTAAAAATTAATTTCCAGGGAGCTAAGTAATAATTTTCTGGAAAGGGGGCAGTAGGCCAAAAAAGTTTGGGAACCACTTCTATAGACTCTTAGTAACCTTTCAGATCTTGACTTTACTGCCAGACATATTAAGAATCCTTACCTACTTCATGTCATCTACACATTTGATAAGGATGCCTTAACAAAAGTTAAATAACAATTTCAAGGACATTTCCTTAATAACTACCAAAGATCTCTTTCCACCTTCATATTATGCCGTAATGATATCCTTTGGGTCTGATCATTCAATGAGTTCCAAATCCTTCTATCCATATTATTTGTCCAATTGACCCTTGATTCAAATTGACTTTGTAGACGTTTTTCACCTGAACCTCATATAACACACCTTAATTAGAAAATAATGGATGCCTGTGACCGTGTGCATATGCTACTTTCCTCTTTCCCCTATTGTGTTTAAGGTTTTTTTTTTTCACTTACTAATCCCTTTGCCACCTAGAGAGGTGCATGTGTACTGGGAAGAAAACTAGATTTCATTTATGAAGACCTGGATTTTATTGGTTGCTGTTTGGCCTTGGGAGTAAACCAAAGAACTCCAAAAGCCTCAATTTCCTAATCTTTAAAATGAGTATATTTCCACAGTGCTCTAAAACTGTGTGTACCTTTGATCCAACAGTACCATTACTAGGTCTGTATCTCAAAGAGATCCAACAAAAGGGGGAAATACCTATTTGTAAAAAAATAGTTATTGCAGTGTTTTTGTCATAGCAAAAAATTAGAAAACAAGGGGGTATCCCTCAATTGGGGAATGACTGAACAAATTGTGGTATATAATTGTGGTGGAATACTATTGCGCTATAAGAAATGGCAAGCGGAATGATTTTGGAAAAATCTGAAAATACTCACATGAACCGATGCAAAATGAAGTGAGAAGAACATTGTACACAGTGACAACAATATTTACTCGTGTACTATGAATGACCTAGTTATTTTCAGCAATGAAGTGATCCAAGATGATCCCAAAGACACAAGAAGAAAAATGTCATCTACCCTCAGAAAAAGAACTGATGGACTCTGGATGCAGATTGAAACATATGATATTTCACTTTCTTTTTGTTATTATTGTTTGAGTTCTCTTCCACAATGTTACTAATATGGAAAAATTCTTTAAATGGATTGTGTGTGTAAATTCTATATCAGATTGCTTCCCATCTCAGGGAGGAGGGGAAGACAGAAAGAGGGAGGAAAAGTAGAAAGGAAAAGAAGGAGGGAAGGAATTTGGAACTCAATTTTAAAAAATTAATGTTAAAAATTATTTACATGTAATTGGGGAAAATAAATTATCATTAAAAAATAAAATAAAATGCATAGAAACTGGTTCTTCACTTGAAGTCTATGAACTTGTATTCTTTTTTAATATACATTTTGATAATTATATTTTAGCATAATTGTCTTCCTCTGAAATCTTGTAAAATTTATTTTAAGCATTTAAAAACATTGTTCTGAGGAGGGGGTCCTTTAGCTTCACCAGATTTTCAAAGGGATCCATGATGTAAAAAAGAATAGGAATTTCTAGTCTGAATGGTTTCTATGGGCTAAATCCTATGATCCCATGAAACTTAGGCACAGAATCTACGTTCCCATGAGAATAACACCACCACCACCTCAGTTTCTGGTTTAGCAATGAGACCCTCCCTGTATCTAAAATGCTAGGTAGGATAAGTTTCCTGATTAAGTTGGGGGACTAAGTATGCCATCTAAAACACAGTTGTCATCTGCAGTCTACCATGTGGTAAAGTCAGGCACTGTCACAAATATTCTATCCAACATTAACAGTAGTCAGCTGTCAAATTTGTGACCACTTCATGTTGGTGCTGAATTTGGTACTTAGTCATTGAATTTTATGCTCCTATGTGCCAGCTGATCCTTCATACTAGAAATCTAAGCACTCGATCCAAGAATTAGACATTGAAATACAACCATTTAAGGCCATTCAGCCCACATCTTATCAATAATAGGTTCCAACTCTCTGTTCCATATGGATATTCCAGAAAGACAGTGTCATTGAAATTCACAGGACATTTTATCCAACACTATTGGAGTGGGTTTAAAAATGTCCATGTATAGTTCAGTGATGCTCAGAATTTGCCTTGTACAATCCAACTGCACTTTGGACACTTGCCTGGGGTGGGAAATGGAGACATATCATCTTTTCTGAGCATTTAATTTGAGAAACTAATGGATGCTAGATTCTAGAAGATGGAATTTATATTTCACTAAGAAATTAAATTGGGGAGTGGTTTAAAGATTGCTAGAGAAGAGGTTGAGAATTCTACCTAAAATTAACCTTTCTAAATTATGACAGCTGAACTAAATTCTGCAAATTTGAAACCATGTCCTTTCCCAAAATCTTCCATATTTGTTTATAAGGGATCTAGATCAAGCATTCCTTCTACACATTAAAACTATCATCTAGGCTTAATGTATAACAGATGGGACCTTCAAATCGCTTTTCCCCACATGTGCAAAGCTGATTAATTCTGAACAAATGAGACATCATACTGCATCTTTTGAAGCAATTCAAGCCTATTTTCTACTTTTTGTCTATCCCTTTGAGGCTTAAAGAAGGAATGAGAACAGAATTGTTCTAACAAGCCTACACTATTCAGGACTAAGAGCTGTGGACAGCAACCCCTAGGAAATATCGGGACACAGAGTTGAGGCCCCTTTTCACCCTTCAGGATGAATCAGGTGTGTTTTATTCAAACTTAACTATATTCCTATTGTTTATTGCAGATTTCTAACAGATACTTCACCACCCTGGAGAAGAATGAAATTTCTTGTACATGAGAATAAATGAATGAAGCATTTATTAAGCACTTAGTATATGCAAAGTGCTGTGCTAGGGAAGAAAGGAGCCCACATTCTAATGTGATCATTTTTCTTTTACCTTTGTATCCCTAATTCCCAACATAGTGTCTAGTCATATGGTATATTCCCATCATCTTTGCCTTTGTGACGTCAATACTTAATCTTCACATCAACCTCTAAGAATTCCTTGTTCTCTTCAAAACTCATTTGTCTCCTACATAAAGCCTTTCTTAATCCCCCCAACTGCAAATGCCATTCCCACAAAGAAAAGGCCCAGTGCATAGAGTGCCGGACATGGAATGAAGAAGACATGAATTCAAATCCTTTCGCAGAAACTTACTAGTGGTGTGACCTTGAGCAAGCCACAACCTCTGTTTTCCTCAGTTTCCTCATCTATAAAATGGTCATAGTAGCACCTGCCTCTCAAGACTTTTGTGAGAATCAAATGAAATAAAGTTCTCTATAAATCTTAAATTGGTAATAAAAGGAGTCACAAAAGTCTTAGTGCAGACTTTTGGGAGCACTCTGTATAAATGCTAGATATTATTTTTATACAGAATAAGACTCTTCCTTTTTCCCATGATAAGCTCTAAAATATTGAGTTCCTCTTCATCTTTATTTTCATCAGGGAGATGGATTGTGGGTGGGAAGGAGATTTCACATTCTTTAGGCAGTCCTGGCCCAGACAGCAATATTACAGTGTTTCAACCTGTTTCAATGCAGATTTCTGCAATGCTGATATCATTTAACCATCTTGCCACTTTTGCCCCAAATTTCCTTTTCTTTGTCTAACACTGCATCCTTAATTAACCAGGCAGACATACAATAAGCTCTCTGCTGAGCCCATCCCATTAACACTAAGCACTGGCTGAAATACCAAGAAAGCTTTTTAGTTATTATATAAGGAGGAAATTACCTTTCTGAAAAATAATACATTGTGACCTTTCTTCAAATTAAAGAAGAGAAGAGGAAGCTGTGAGGTTGAAGCCAAAAATTATACTTGCATTGGACTTTAAACATAAATTTTTCTTTGAGGGAAGGCAGACCATATAAACCTCTGCACGCATCAAAAGGAGCTCTTATTGGAATTCTATGCAGCTGACAAGAAACAAGGTAAAAAAGATGAATTGAGTTCTAACCTGCTGACCTGCCCCTGTGAAGTTCTATATATTACCTTTGACTTTCCTCTCTCCTTCATCTTCTTCATCTCCTATATCTAATCAGTTGCAGAATTCATTCACTCTTAACTCTGTAATATTATATTTCTCCCCTCCATTCCTTCTGCCACTCCTCCAGTCTCGGCCTTCATTACCACTTACTGCAATAACCTCTTAATAAATCTTCCTTCTTCCACTCTCTCTCCCCTGCTCCAATCACCTTTCACCTCCCTGCCAGATTCAGGTCCAGCACTCCATCCACTGTACCATCTCCTTGTCTATACCAACATATGGTATCATCCTGGTATTTATTGGTGAAACCATAAGCTACATACCATTCCACAAGGTAGACACAAAGTCTCTTTGCAAGATTATACCCCAGTACTCTGTGTTCTCTGGACAAGGTTATAATCATTCAATCATTAAATGTCACACTTGATGATATAGTCTGGATTTAGAACTGATCATGCTATAAGATGAAGACTTTATCTCTTCTACTTTACAAAGCTCAAAATCATAACATGGAGTTAAGACATGTTGAAGATGAGTCATGGTAAAATGCTGTATAAAGATTCTGTACTAACAGATCTGGGTTTGAAATTCAGATATTTATAATCCCTATATCCCAAGAAAAATCACTCTATCTCTTCGCTTGTTTGCTTGTCTGTAAAATAAAGACAATAGTCCTTTCCCTAAAAAACAGAGATTGGGTAATGGATAAAGAGCCAGATTTGGAGCTGGGAAGACGTTGGTACAAGTTCTAACTCAGATATGTACTATTTGACCCTGAAAATTCCATTTTTACCTCTATGTATCTTCTCCCCCTATGTATAAGTCTCTAAGATAGTAAATTGCCAAGCAAATATCAATCTGGATTGGTAGAGAGAGCTTCCTCTCTGGGCATGTTCCACAATAATAAGATCACATATCTGGTACCCCCTCCAAAAAAAGTTTCTATTACCCACTCTATGGGTTAGAATTGAGGGGGGAAAGTGCTTCGTGAGCCTTCAAGGATTCTACAGGATGTCCCAAAAGTCATAGTTAGAGGTTTAAGCTATAGAGACAATGTTAATTGCTTAAAACTATACTAAGGCCTTGAAGACATCCTGGGTAAAGAGTTGTTATCTGAAAACAGCCAGAAGGTGACTGTTTTATCAATCAATAAGTTTCTCATATTCTGTGTTTGTAGATAGAGATCAGGTCTGAGAGTCAGATAGAAATGGATTCAAGTCCGATCGCTATTGTTGTATGTGCACAGGCAAATCACTTAGCATCTAAATTGCTTAGGGAACTAAGACTATATAAACCAGAGAGTGAGCACTGATCTGCATCAGTAAAGGCCATCACTTCATTGGGAATTCCTTACACCAAAAAAACCACAGGTCTGAAAAAGAAAGAGTCTAGCATTGGGTTAGATGCTACAGGAAGCCTAGAAATGCTGTGTTATTAGCTATTCTCCAAATCTGACCCTTCACCGCCTGCCACTGTGTATTCACAAAAGCCATTCCCCATCCCTGGAATGGAATTTAATTTTTTAAAAATATATTAAGTGCTTACTATGTTTAAAAGGGGGGGAAAGCACATTTCCTATCTCATTGAATTTAAACTCCTTGAAGGCAGACTTTCATTTTTATCTTGGAATCCCAAGTACCTAGCACATTGTTGATGCTTAATTAATGTATGTTGAATCAAATTATTTCCAAGTTATCATTAAAAATAACAATTATTATTCTCTGCTATAATAGTAATATTCAAACTAAGTAGGTCTATATATTCCTCTTCCAAAGGGAAGGATTTTTGAGTTGTCTTTTTTTAAAAAATAATTCTGTCTTCTCATTTACCGTCAAGTGATTAGCTATTATTTTTTGCCCATATCAGTATATCTGCCTTTGATGGAACCTGGACACATTCACGGCTTCTCATTGACTTCAGGATGAGAAACCAACTAACTTACTTTGTTAAGATCTTATGAAAAATAAGCATAAAAAGGCTCTTCAGAGCTCTCATAGTAAGGTATATAAGCTTGGATACATATAATTTGTGACATCTTTTGATTGCTTTTTTTCTATCTTATTTGAATATCAAATGGTTGAGCTTATTAGTGTGAGTGACTTCTAAGTCACTTAATGAAATTGTTCCTCTAAAAATAATTAAATCATCATACATAATGAGGATAGAGAATCTTTTCAATAATATTGAAAACCAAACAAATCATCATTATCATCCTAGCTAACATTTCTGTGTTTACTATGTGCCAGACACTTTCTAAGGGCTTTACAGAATTCTTATCTCATTTGATTCTCACAACAACCATGGGAGAAAGGTGCTATTGTTATCCCTGTTTTACAGATGAGAAAACCGAGGCAAATAGTGGTTATGTGACTTGCCTAGGGCCGTACAGCTAGAAAGTGTCTGAGGATGGATTTGAATTCAGTTCTTCCTAACCCTAGACCTAGTGTTCTATCTACTGTACCATCTCACTCACTGCCCATGGAAAAACTTTGCCTGTATTATTCATTTTCAGGACTTCTCAAACCAAAAGTAGAAGTCTGACAACAGAAAGTGAGAGATAGAGTTAAGGGTAGACAGGAAGTAGCATGCAAGGACTAGAAGGAACAAAATCACACTGAAGGTATTCTGCTGTTTTAATCCTTAAATGTGTGAGAGCAAAGGGGATAGTAAACCCAAGAAAGTTCACACTCCATAGTTGATGTCACAAATAGTACTGAGTCTGACACAGAAAACAATACACATCTTAAACAAGTGAGAAAATATATGGTATTGCCTCATATGTTAATCTTCCTAATAATCAGAACTCTCCCAACATAGATTGGACTATATAAGAAATAATGAATCCCTCCCTGGAGGTCTTCAAGCAAAGTGTCTGATGACTTCTTGTAAGGTACTTTGAACAAAAGAATTATAAAAGGACTTATTCATGAATGAAAGAAAAAAAGGATTTATGGAGGGCTTCGTAGCAAGCTCTACTCTAAGGACTAGAGTTGTTGCAAGTACAAAAGCAAGGACAGTTTCTGACCTTAAGGACTTTCATTCAAAAAGAGAAACAACATATATAGCAGCAAAGAATTATAATTCCAGTTTGGAACGTTACAGGAATAGTGAATTGACCCACGATGGGAAAAGAATGGAGACAGAAAGGATACTGACATAGCCAGTGGTGAGCTGATAAATGTTTAACAACCAACTCTCCAAAAAAAACTGGATCCATGACATATTTTAAGTTTAATTTGCATTATTAACATTTTATCTATCACCTTAAGTCTGAACAATTCCCAAACTACAAATTAACCCCCAATTTGTAGTTGTTGCCTATTTCTGAGATTTAAATGCTCACAATGAAAATTTAGCAACCATGAATGAGCTGGCTCCAGTATATGCCTGGACATGCCAATGACAGTATTAACTGTGGTCCTAGAATTGGAAAGTAAGGGTTTGAAGGTACTAAAATAAACATTAAATATGGCAACTGGGGAGAAGGTAGATGAAAACTAAACCAGCTTAGACTAGTCCAGATGGCAGCAGAAATGACAGTCAGAGACAAACAAATCAGTTCTCTTCCAGGCATCAGTGGAACCTGGCAGCCTCAGAAAGTCCCTTCCAACCCTTCCAATTTTAAAATGGAGTCAACCATCCTCTATGCCTCCTTAGGCATGGAGTACCAGAATATATAGTGTATTTCATATACATGTGAGAGGCTATGAAAGAAAAAGATGTAAATCTTTTTGAAGGTTCTTAAGACTGAGACCACCACCTCATAACTAAATTCTGTTGGAACTTCCAGTTTTAATATTCGATGATGCTATGGCTTTAGCTTAGGGAGTATGATTCAGTAATCTGGCTTCCAGCTCAGCACACTTTTGCATCTGTACCTGGAACAAGAGGGTGCAGAAGACTTCCATCTAGAACCACTGTAATTCCATCATCTTTTCTCCAATCATCAGTGCTCTACACACAGTGGGTGCTCAAGAAGCACTTGACTGTTGGACTGACTCTTCAGTGCTTGTATACGTAGTCAGCCAGCAGTGGCAGAAAGAACTGATTCTTCCAGACTTCCTGGCTAGACAAATGCCTTAAAAGACAACACATTTCAAGCTGAGAAGACCCTTTTGTTTACGTGTTTCTGAATTGAAAATGATGCCTTCAATTATCTCTCTAACTGTAAACACCATCAGCTGCTCTAAAAATATTTTCTGAGTAAATGCCATTCGTACCTTCTGGCATTTACTCAAAGCATATTTTCCCTCCCTTTAAGAGCAGCTGGGAATCTTGTTAGCAAGGCTATGGATTAGGGAGCAATGGGATGAAACGAAGCAAAGCAGACAGAGACTCAAAGATGAGCAACAGCAAGGAGGTGAGGAGGATGTCAACCAAAAACAAAGGCTAAGAGCCATCTTCCCATTAACTAGAGATTCATAAGGCTGGAAAGGAACTCAGAGGGTCATTTAGTCTAGCTGCCTTCCTTAAGGGAAGTCAATGATTCAAGCATTTCATATCAATTAATATGTCACACTTCTGACATCCCTAGAAAAAGAGAAGCCACATACTCCCTCAGCAATTATTCCTTTGCTTCCTGAAACATTCTTTACAGTCTGAAAGTATTTTCCTACTTCTTTATGGAGGTACATAATACTTATCTTGAAAGCAAGAGATTTGGTTTCTAATCCCAACTCTGCCCCTCTCTATGTGACCTCAGAAAAGTCATCTTCCCTCTCTGTATCTCAATTTTCTCACTTGTAAAATGTTGGATTTGGACTGGATGATTTAAAGGGCCCTTCTAACTACAAAAATCTATGCTTCCATAAATCTTCATGAAGTTGAAGATTTGCCTCACCATTTGGCTTTCCTTCCTTGAGGCCATTTACTGAAAATCTTTTTTATTCCTTTTCCAATTTTCCAGGCTCAATTAATCAGAAGATTATGCTAGAGGATTACAGGGGGGGCTCTTGAAGTCCTGAGTCTTTTCTTTAGCACAGCATATGAGGAAAACAGCACTCATACTGAATCCCAACTATAATATACTGGATAAATGGCCATTGACATCCACTTGAACAACTCCAAGGTGAAAGAAGCAATCACCTCTCCGGTAATTCATTCCATTTTGGGAATGTCCTAATTTTAGGAAGTTTTTCCCTAACATCTAAACTAAATTTCCCTCTTTGGAATTTCCACTCATTGCTTCTCATCAAAATATGTTCCCTTTTAGTAACTAAGTGGTATAAACACTGTCCTGCAAATATGCATTACTATAAAGATGAAAACCAAACTACAGAAATCTTGGGCTAAGTTTTGTTACCAAATAGTTCTGTTGTGCTTATTTAGTCAATGGAAAACTAATTGATACATCAAGAGTCTATGTTAACTGGATGCAAAAAAATCCATCCCATTGAATATCTATATCTTACAGTAATTTTTTAAAACCTTATCTTTCATCTAAAAATCACTCCAAAAAAAGCAAGGCAATTAAGTTTAAATGAGTTGCTCAGGGTCATACAACTAGAAAGTATCTGAGGCCAAATTTAACCCAGGGCCTCCTATCTCCTGGCCTGACTATTCATTGAGTCAAATAGCTACCACTACATCTTATAGTTTTAAAGAGTTATCTGAAGTTCAGAGAGATAAAGTGTTTTACCTATAGTCACACATCTAATTTATCATACCACACCACCTGGTAGACTATATGTAACTATATGTAACTATATGTATATATAGACTATATGTAACTAATTCTTCTTCTCCTCATCAGCTTGAGGAAAAATCAACCCACTTCACTTCTCTTTGGAAATTACAGAAAGAAAGAGAAGAAAGGAAGGAAGGAAGGAAGGAAGGAAGGAAGGAAGGAAGGAAGGAAGGAAGGAAGGAAGGAAGGAAGGAAGGAAGGAAGGAAGGAAGGAAGGAAGCAGCTTCAAAATCCAAACAAACCAACCAAATTAAGTTCTTCTACTTAACAGAGGAAGAAGGAAAAAGAATGAGAAATTATTTTACTTCAAAGTTACCTGTTCATCAAATCAAATTAACAAACATATATTAAATGTCTACTATGTGCAAAGGACAGTGTTTGGCACAAAGTCAATAAATGAAACAATTACTGTAATCAAGGTATTTAAGACTCTTTCCTCTTTTTTCTGTTCATATAAGCTCTCCGCTAATTCAAACCCTCAGATCTTCTTCCCAAACTGATACCACAGCTTCTTAATTTGTCTCTTCTTCCATTCTGTTCCTTCTCTGATTTATCCTCTACACAACTGACAAACTAATATTATAAATCATAGTTCTGACCATCTCACTCCTCAACTCAAAAATCTTTAGTAGCTTTCTCTAGATAAAAAATATAAAATCTTCAGCTTAACTTTAAAGTCTTTCCTAATCTGCACTCTGTTCCCATCCAATTTTCCTGCTAGTTCTTCCTTGTACCCCAAATTCCACCTCTCTGCTTTTTTATACAAATATGGTCCACTGTGTCTAGAATAAACCACTTCCTTCATCTCTTACCTAATACAATGCCCAATCCTTGAAATCACAGTTTACACATGACTCCTTGGAGGCATTTCCTTGATTATTAACACTCTCCCTTTTGAAATTACTTTCATTGTATAATGTATATGCTGACTTCTGTATGTGTTGAAATTCTCCAGTAGAAAGTAAAGACCATGAGAATGTAGAAAATTTTGTTTTTGTCTTGAATATCCATTACCTGGCACAGTGCCTTGAACGTAATAAGCACTGAATGATTATTGAATTTAATTCTACTAGGTGAACCTAGTACTACATGTTAAAATTATGATGATAATGGCTTACATTTATATAACTTTAAGGACTGGGCAGCTAGGTAGCAAAGTGGATAGAGTGCCAATCTTGAAGTCTGGGAGACTTATCTTTCTGAGTTCAAATAAGACCACAGACATTAATAATTGTGTGACCCTGAGCAAGTAAGTTAACCCTGTTTGCCTCGGTTTCCTCATCTATAAAGTGATCTGGACAAGAAAATGTCAAACCACTACAGTGCCTTTGCTAAGAAAGTCCCAAATATGGTCACAAAAAGTCAGACGTGACTGAAAGAATTAAATAACATTAACAAAGATTGCAAAGCACTTTAACTCAATTGGTCATCCTCACAACCTTTTTAAGTAAATACTATTATTCCACATTTACAGATGGGGAGACAGACTAAAAGAAATTATATGACTTGTCCAAAATTATAGAGCTACTATATGCGATGGGAAGAGGGGCATGTGAGCCCAAGTCTTCCTCACTTCTGCTGTTGTTTGGGGCAGCTATGTGACATAGTGGATAGAGTGTCAAGCCTGGATTCAGGAAGATTCACTTTTCTTAGTTCAAATCTGGCCTCAGACATTTACTAGTTGTGTGATCCTGGGCAAGTCATTTGATCCTGTTTGCCTTAGTTTCCTCATCTGTAAAATGAGCTGGACAGGAAAATGGCAAACCATTCCAAGTATCATTGCCAAAAAAAACTCCAAATGGCATCATGAAGAGTCAGGCACAACTGAAAACGACTGAACAACAACTTCCTTACTTTATATCCAGCATCTATCCTGTATACCATGCTACCTACAAAGTAAATACAAATTTTTTTTAGCTTTTCAAACCTATCATTTTATTAAGCAATGTATGCCAATTGCATAACAAATTGGGACCAAGTCTCCTCAGCTTTGGCACTGGATCCCAAAGACAGGGGAAACAGATTCTCATACATTAAAAACAATTAATCAAAAAATAAAATAATTAACCGTGATACAACATTAGGGAGACTGGTTTCTTTTCTTAATTAAATTAATTAATTTAGAATATTTTTCTGTGGTTACATGATTCATATTCTTTCCTTCCCCTCTTCCCTCCTCCCTCCTGTAGCCAACAAGCAATTCACCTGGGTTTTACATATATCATTGATGAAGACCTATTTCCATATTATTAATAACAATTTTTTAAAGGAGAGAACACTACCTCTGAGGTAGAATCAGGAAAGATGCTTGAGGTCTAATAAGAAGAAATAATAAGAATTAATAATAAGAAGCATAAATAATTAATAAGAAGAAGCATGGAATTCCACAATGTGAAGGTAAAGAAAGAGTTCGTTCCTCCTGAGGCAAGAGGCAAGAGATAATATGTCACTTACAAGGATGAGCCAATCGATGGCTTGAATGAGACAGGCACAAAAGCAAAACTTGTTGAAGAGATCAGTCTTAACAGACTAACATCAAATTGAATGGATGAAATGTCTCCATTTGGTTGACAAGGGCTCTTTTGATGACAGGCTGCAATCACACTAAATTGTACAATTGATCTGACCTCTTAACATGCTCTCCAAGAAGTAATCTGATCTTTATCATTTGCTTGGAAGGATGTAGAAATGATCTGAAAGTAATTTTTTTTAAACCCTTACCTTCCATCTTGGAGTCAATACCGTGTATTGGCTCCAAGGCAGAAGAGTGGTAAGGGCTAGGCAATGGAGGTCAATTGACTTGCCCAGGGTCACACGGCTGGGAAGTGTCTGAGGCCAGATTTGAACCTAAGAGCTCCCATCTCTAGGCCTGGTTCTCAATCCACTGAGCTACCCAGCTGCCCCCAGTAATTTTTTTTCCAACAGTGGGTAAACAAAACATCAGCTTCCTACTGGCAGATCAACAATTAGCAAACAGAGTCTAATCACAAGAAGAAAGTATTTTTACAAACACCATCTTTGGATATGTGGGTTTGTCAGCATTCCCTGGTTCTTACACTTGATTTCAGAGGATGTAAAGAATATTCAGTTGGCAAAGAAATAGAAGACTGTGGCTCATACCTGTTACTGAGGTTACGTTCAGGGTTCACCTCGATGCCATGATGAGAAATGAGACAAGGGCAAAGTTCATTTAGTGAATATGTCTTAACAAACTGTTTCTTCAACTATAACTCTTTAATATTTCATAGAGGCTCACTGTTGACGAATCTCTATGGAAATTATAGTATTGGCATCATTCTTTCTCATTGGGCTCCATTTTATTTGCCTTCATTTCTTGATTTGTCCTATACCAGTCAGATAGGCAGCTTGTAATGAGGACCAGGACATCTGGATTCACAACCTGGTTCTTCTCCTTAATAACTATATGATCTTCTTTTCTATAGTCTCTTCACTTCTATAAGCCTCAATTTCCTCATCAGTAAAATGGGACTTAATGATCTGAGGTTCCTTCCTACTCTATTACTCTATGAACTAGACCAGAAGAAGAACTCTGCCATTACCTAATCTGTAATCTTGGAAAAGTCAAACTTATTGGACCTTAGTTTCTTCATGTAGAAAATAAATGCATTGAATTAAGTTATCCATAAGATTTAAAATTCTATGAATTATTTAAGGCTACATCAATAAATGGGCACTGCTCCTACATTCAAGATTTTAGAGCAGAAGAAGGAAGAAGATTAGAGGTTGGGAGAACCTCTAACTCTCTGGACTTCATCTGTCTCATCTATACTAACAAGCCAGGATTTTCTATAGCATCCTAGGATTTGGCACTATATAAATATGCAAAGCACTTTAGCTGTGTTATCTCATTTGGCCCTCACAATGATCCTGTGAGATAAGAGCTATTATTATTCCTATTTTACAGATGAAGAAACTGAGACTCACAGAGGTCAAATGACTTGCCTCTAGTCATATAGCTAGGAAATATCTGTAGCAGGATTTAAACTCAGTCTTCTATTCACTGAACTACCTAATCCATATTATAATAATTAAAGGATCCACAATTTCAATACTGTGGATCCTACAGCATAGTACTTTTATAAATGAGGAAATGATCAACCTTCAGATTGCTATGGTTTAAAAAAAATCATCCTTCAACCTTTCTAGTAAAGAGTTCCTCCAAACTTGAGTTGGTACTCAAACAAACATACAGTCTATCATCAGGCCAATATCCAGAGCTTTTCTACCTTGTTAAACCTAGTAGGGCTGTTACTGTGCTAAGCCTAGGGACCTCTCCAAGCCATGACATGGCATTGCAATAGGGCAATTGAAGCATTTAGGTGACACAGTAGGTAGAAGGCTAGACCTAGAGTCAGGAAGAGCTAAATTCAAATTTAGTCTCAGATACTAGTTGTGTGATCTTGGGCAAGTCACTTAATCTCTGTGTGCCTCAGTTTCCTCATCTGTAAAATAGGAGTCATAATAGCACCTACCTCCCAGGATTGGGGGAAGATTGAATAAAATAACAATGCTGTAAAGTATTTAGCACAGTGCCCTATATATGTATGTGTTTGTGTATGTTGTGTGTGTGTGTGTGTATATATATATATATATATATATATAGTTAGCTATTATTATTACTGAAGCTAAGAGTACCTGACATGTTTGAAGACAAGGGGATAGAATTATAATCCCTTGAAGTCCTTTCCAGATTTATGATCTATATTTCTATGAATTTATTTTTTTTAATCCTTACCTTCCACCTTAGAATCAAAACTATGTATTGGTTCCCAGGCAGAAGAGTGGTAAGGGCTAGGTAATAGGGGTTAAGTGATTTTCCCAGGGTCATACAACTAGAAAGTGTCTGAGATCACATTTGAACCCAGAACCTCTTGTTTCTAGGCTTGTCTCTCAATCCATTGAGCCACCCAGCTGCCCCCTATTTCTATGAATTTAAAAGAGGACACATGCAACTCTGGGAGGGAGGAAAGACCAAGTGAGGGAGACAGAATGAGTCGTAACTTTGGAAAACTTATGCGTAAATTTGTTATTGCAATAAAAATAAAATTTTGAAAAATAAAAATGAAAATTTTTGTAAAAAAAAAAATAAAAGAGGACACACAGACCATCTATTTCATATGGGCTATTGTCTGGTCACTCAGTTGTGTTCAACTTTTTGTGACCCCACGGACTTTGTCCACAGGGTTTTCTTGGCAAAGATTCTGGAGTGGTTTGTCATTTCCTTCTTTTACAGATGAGGAACTGGGACAAACAGGGGTTAAGTGACTAGCACAGGATAACAGAGATAATAAATGCCTGAGCCCAGTTTGAACTCAGATCTTCCTTACCACAGGAGCATTGCTCTATCCACTGCACTACTTAGTTGCTCCCTATTGTCATAGGTACCTCAGTATTTACACAATGTCCCCCCATTGAAATGGGGACAAGGACTGTTTTGGTTTTTCTGTGTATCCCTAGCACTTAGCAGAGCACTTGGAACTAAGCAAACATATCATAAGTGCTTGCTTGTTGTCTGATGATGCCCATTCCATAGCCTCACCATACTTGATCCACCAGACTCTTCTTTGAACTACAACACTTTGTAGCTCTACCACTCATTTGATGTTTATTTAGTTGCCATTTTCCTGGAGTCATGTCTATCAATCATGCCTCCAGCTACAATATAAGTTCCTGAAGGGCAAGATCAGGGCTTCTGTTTATTTTGTATTCACCAAAGAGCTTGAATAGCACCAGACCTAGTAGCTGCTCATCACTATTTATTAAACAGCCATGACAGAAAGCCCCTAACCATATACAACTGGATATATTTGCCTTGCTGGGCCAAACTTATAACACCCATTTCTCACAGAAGCTCCAGATTTTGGAACGAAATGCTCCAAATAAATATGGGTTTTCTTCTTCTGGTGCTATAGTTCTGGTGACAAGACTATTCCTGAATTCTGACTTAGAGCAGAGAGAGATTGATTTGGATGGGCAGAGGTACTGGAGCAAACAGGATCAGAGGGTGATTAATGCTGCTAAGCATCTCTGTGGATGTCAGACTTAGTTATTATATGGCTAGGAATATTATTTTAAAATATAAGATGACTGAAAAAGACACAACATGTCT
The DNA here is from genome assembly GCF_016433145.1 of Gracilinanus agilis. NCBI lineage: Eukaryota > Metazoa > Chordata > Mammalia > Didelphimorphia > Didelphidae > Gracilinanus > Gracilinanus agilis. The sequence goes on along the minus strand of NC_058131.1, from coordinate 137,793,642 downwards.
GCTTTGGTGTTTGCTCCCATTTGAAGCAGTGGTTGAATTTGCAACTTAATGGGATTTTATCTCAGAAGCTGCTCTCCTAGTTTGCTGGCCTAATTATAGCCATATTTACAGAGCAAAGGAATAATGAAAAAAAGACTCCCAGGTTGATTTATTGAAGTAATTGAAATGTGTTCTGAAAAGTTGGCTATTTTTTCTCCCCTTCTTTTGTGCAGAGAGCTTCATTAGCTCTGATGAAATGCCCTATTAGAAAACCTCAAAGGAGAGATATTAGGCCCTCAACCTCACAGACGACAGCCCCCCTTCCTCTAAGCAAAAGAAAACATTCAGAGCTGAACTCCCCAATTGCTTTTACCTTTATCTCCCTGGAAAGGAGGTGTGCGAACATAAAAGTGCCATATGCAGGCATATCTTTCTTATATGTGTCATTATTGCGTCAAAAAAAGCAGCCACCTAAAACACAATTAACTGCAAAGAATACATCAATACTTTCATTCTTATGGCAAAAACAAATCCACTTGTTTTCCTCAGGAGTGCTGGGCAGAGATTCCATAACAGTGTTTATGTACTCTTCCTCTGAGAGGAAACAGTCTTGTTCTACAGTCAAGTGCTAGGCAGAGTCGTGGAAATTCTAAGGTCTTCAGACCATGATGGCGTACGAGACTCGCCCATCTCACACTAGTTTTCCCTCTAAGGAATTCAGTCAAAATATAGCAAATGTAGTTGTAGTTATTAGATACTTATCTACAGAATTCAAACTCAAAAAATGTTAAGTATCTACTGTGCACAGAACACCATGTTAGGCATTGGGGGATGTGGTAGACCGAGAATCAGGTTAAGTTGAAATACAGATAAGACAATTAATAAACTTACATCAGGTGGCTATCCAAGAACATGGATCACAAGCAATTATCTCATAGAGAGAAGCCTCCATCATGATTATATAAGGATTACCCTAATAACCTCTATAGGAAAGGAAGCTTCTTGGGTGTCAGAATAGGTATAGATGAGTTTGGTGTGATGGGCATTGGGCATGCCTTAGAAAAGCATTCTGTGACTTGTGCTCCCTCTCCTTCTCTCTCTCTGTCTCTCTCTCTGTCTTTCTGTCTGTCTCTGACTGTCTCTGTCTCTGTCTCTCTCTATCTCTCTCTCTGTCTTTCTGTCTCTATCTCTATCTCTGTCCCTGTCTGTCTCTCTCTTCATCTCCCTCTCTCTCTCCCTCTTCTCTCTCTCTTTCTCTCTCTGTCTCTCTGTCTCTGTCTCTCTCTCTGACTATCTCTGCCTCTCTCTGCCTCACTATCCCTCTGTCTCTCTCTCCCCTCTCCCCCTTCCTCTCTTTCCCTCCCTCCCTCTTTCTTAATCTATACAATATCTGCTTGAAGCAAAGGTGCCCTCCAAAAATGAAATTCCGGTTTTGCTGTCTTTTTGTACCAAAGACTAGGACAAAGTTCTCCGTCACATCAAGGAAGATAGTGAAAAAAGGAACTGAGGTAAAGTTAATATGAACATTCCCTGTTCTGTATTTCCTCATATAAGATCTCCTCAGTGTTCAATAATATGACCTCATTCAGTCAAATTTCAGTAATACCTGTGAGGTGTGTTTCCTTGAGTTATGATTTCTGTTTCTATTTCATCTTGCTAGTTACTTATACTTACTACATTTATGTGTAAACTTATGGAGCCTCTCTAGAACCTCATCAAATTTTACCTCTCAGAATCTACAAATGCAAAAAAAATGGGGCTTGATTTATTGTTTTATTGACTATTTAAACTTAAGAAAGTAATGAAGATTAAACTTAATAGTGTACCTTGGGTAATTTTAATGCAATTGTTAAATATTGGTTTGTTAACATTGTTAAAATAATTTGTTGATATTGTTAAATATTTATCAGCACATCCTGGGACATATGCTAACACAGGTTTTATTGATGGTTCTTTTCTTGGGTTTTGTCTTCTATTCATTTCTGGAGATCTCTACTGCTCTTCTCCCAAATTCTAGCTATTTTCGTAAGTAAGTTAGCTTGATAAATATACATAAAAGTTTTCTTTCTTCCCTTATTTATATTTATTTTAAATCTTTTTAGGTTTTCAAGACCCCAGGCTAAAACACTCCTATAAACCCTTTTAAAACACATTCTATTGCTGGTCATGAATCTGTCATTCTTAAGTTTTAAACCATTATGAACCACCAAAAGTCTCTATAACGGAAAAGATAATTCCCAAGGACAACATGGTGGTAGATAAACAAGTAGAAATAGAGCTTAATGAATTTCTCCCATTAGATTATAAGCTCCTTCAGGACAAACACTGTCTTTCTTTTTTCTATTTGTTTCCCCAATACTTAGCACAGTGCCTGGAACATCACAGACACTTAGTTTCGGAAAATCAGATTTAGGTTCAATGTAAGGAGAAAACTTGGAGCTATCCAAAGGTAGAATGGGCTATCTTATTAATTAAGCAGAAGGTAAATTATTTGGGGACATCTTTTGGTGGGGAATGCTATTCTGGATTGAACTCTGTTTTCGGCATGAATTTTATCAGATGATTTCTGAGGTCCTTTCTAGCTCTGAGAGTCTATAAGACTCTCTTTGAAACTACAAGATCTGTATTAAATTTACTAAAGTATGTGTATGAGCAATTAAACTGATTAAGAAAGTCAGCACATTAAAAAGCAATTAACTCCAATTTCTTCCCCTTCTTAATTATACAAAGCCTAACAACATGGGAGGGGTATTTATTTCTCACAGAGTACATCTGAAATTGGTATCAGTAAGATCTTATATCTGAGGAGCTTCTTTGGCCTTTACTCACCTTTAGGTGAATATATGGTGTTCAGATTTATAATATAATAATCAGTCTCTAGTGCTTGTTACATCGTTTCTTCCAGAGTTTTCACTAGCTCTAAAGATCTTTTGATTTCATCAAGGTATTTTCTTGAAAATTTCCAGGACTGAATCCATTTGTCCAAACAGGCTATTGGTTCACTCACCAATGTGATTGACCATTCTTCCTCGAGCTCTTAAAGCCTGTATGCAGTTCAAATACCCTTCCTGTTCTGAACATAGTCAAGTGGCACTTCATTTTTGTTTGTTTGTTTTTAGAAAAATTTTCCATGGTTACATGATTCATGTTCTTACTTTCCCCTTCACCCCCCCCCGACACTTCCCCCCAAAGCCGACACGCGTTTCCACTGGTTTTAACATGTGTCATTGATCAAGACCTATTTCCATATTATTGATAGTTGCATTGGTGTGGTCCTTTCGAGTCTACATCCCCAATCATGTCTACCTCAACCCATGTGTTCAAGCGGTTGTTTTTCTTCTGTGTTTCCACTCCTGCAGTTCTTCCTCTGGATGTGGGTAGAGTTCTTTTCCATAAATCCCTCAGAATTGTCCTGGGTCATTGCATTGCTGCTAGTACAGAAGTCCATTACATTCGATTTTACCACACTGTATTGGTCTCTGTGTACCGTGTTCTCCTGGTTCTGCTCCTTTCACTCTGCATCAATTCCTGGAGGTCATTCCAGTTCACATGGAATTCCTCCAGTTTATTATTCCTTTGAGCACAATAGTATTCCATCATCAGCATATACTACAATTTGTTCAGCCATTCCCCAATTGAAGGGCATCCACTCATTTTCCAGTTTTTTGCCACCACAAAAAGTGCAGCTATAAATATTTTTGTACAGGTCTTTTTATCTATGATCTCTTTGTGGTACAAACCCAGCAATGGTATGGCTGGATCAAAGGGCAGGCAGTCTTTTAGCACGAGTGGCCCTTCAGAAGCAAGATTTTTATAGCTCCTCTTTATCCATTTCCAAACACAGTGAAGTGACATGCCATTTCAATGACTATCCTCAAGCCTGGAATACTCTCTCTCCTTACCTCCACTCCTTGGCTCTCCAGGCTTCCTTCAAGACTACTTTCAAATCTTTTGTCCCTGAATGAGACTTTTCCTGGTCCTGCCTTTTGCTAGCAACTCCCCTCTGAGATTACTTCCCAGTTATATACCCACACCCAAATTTACAAGATATATATGTGTGTGTGTGTGTGTGTGTGTGTGTGTGTGTGTGTGTGCCTGTGTGTGTGTGTTAGTCATTTAAGTCATATCTGACTTCACTTTCTCTAGTTCATTTTACAGATTAGGAAATTTATAGATATAATGTGTGTTTATGTAAATATGGGGGTGCATGTGCATGTATGTATGCATATATATATCTAAAATGTATATAGTTGTTTGTATATCGTCTCCCCCATTAGAATGTGTTATCCTTGAGAACAGGATAAATATTTTTGCTTTCCTTTGTTTCATCCCTGCTTAGCACAATACTAGGCACATAAAAAGTACTTAATAAAAGTCTGTTGGATTAGCTTGAATAGGGGAACTCTGAAGACAGATTATAATGCATAGTATGTAAATGAATGTAAAGAAAGGATATTGTTTGACAGACTGGGAAAAGGAATAGGAACAAACATCCAGCTTTTTGTTTTGATGTTCCTCGACTCTTCCTCAACTTCCATTCCCATCTGTACTGATCACCCTCTCATCTGATCACCAATAGTATTCATCTTGTCCCTCAGAATATAGTGATTTTCCACTTTTTACTTCAATTTATTTATTTATTTGTTCCAGCTAGCCCCCTTCCCTTTTCCCCTCCCTCATCTATCAGATAAGGCATCATTTGAAAAAAAGAGTCATTTATCATTTTGCATTAATTATTGCTTTGTTTGGGTTAGTTTTGTCTCTTCAACTAGACTATAAAGTTCTTTAATGTCACAGGAATATCTTATGCATCATCTATATAGTAACTGTCCAGCACTAAGTACATGATAGGTGCTCCCTCAATGCTTGCTTATTGATCAGTTAATTCAATTCACTCAGTTTGTGAGGAAGAAAAGTCACATAAACACATCTCTATGTCTGATGCTTGTTAATATGACTATTTAGAGTATTGGATTGATGAGTCCAAGAGGTCTTCCAGCAAAGGCTAAATGACTTCATGTTAGATGTGTCATAAAGGGGATTCTTCTTCAGGTTTATCAGATGGCCTCTGAATTCCTTCCTGCTTAATATTCTGTGACCTTTGGGCTGAATTCAATATAAGTTATTTGGCTTAGTCTTTAACCCTAGCCATAACTTGTACCCATTATGATTCAAAGGTTTAATGAAGGTTGGAAAAGTCACTCTACTGCTAAAAGCCATTATAGAGCCACAGGGAGATTAAGAAGCAGCTTTACTAGGGACTCAAGCCCTTCTGCCACTGTGGCACCTTTAAGGCCTCCATGAAAATTAGTTTCCAGAACAGATATGGACAAGAGATTGAACCTAAGAGTCCATAAGTCAAGTGATTCTTTAGGGAGCCTATAGAGCCCATGAGAAGAGCAGAGGTAGGAGCCAGCAACAATGAATCTGAGAAGATGCCCCACAAGAAAGGTCTAGGTTAATTAATCAATAAACATTTATTAAATGCCTACTTTGCGCCAGGCAAGGTGCTCCACAGAATGGAGAAGGGAGAGTGTTCCAGGCATGGGGGCAGCCAGAGATAATGCCAAGAGATATCTTGTTTATGGAACAGCCATGGGGCCAGAGTAACTGGATCCAAGAGTATATGGTGAAGGGTAAGGTATAAGAAGACTGGAAAGGGAAGAGGCAGATGAGTTATAAAAGGCTTTGAATACCAAACAGAGCATTTTGTATTTGATCTCGGAGGCAATGAGGAGCCACAAATAAGGCAAAATCCAGAGCAGGCCAGAGAACAGCGTAGGGATGGTTACAAAGCACACTGTCATCGCTGTAAGGTGCTCCTAAAAAGGATGTGAAAAGACTTTGTTAAAGCAGTGAGTCACAAGACAATACTGTCCTACTCCCATGCAACTTGCACTGATCCAAGGCCTGAGAGAAAACAGGCCATCAGAAAAAGAAAGATGGAGAAACATAACCCTCCCTCCACATTAGGCACTTGGTGTTTATTTCGGTTAAATGCACTATTCTCAGAACACTGACAATTAGGGTGAAGCCGGCCAATGATTCCTAGGAAGAAGCTTTTGGAGACTGAAATACAGATGCTTCTGGTCCTGGAAGGCCATGTAATTCAGACAGTGACCAATTCTCTCTCTGCTCACTGAGAGAAAGACAGTCCATCATCTTCCTCAGGAACCCATTACAGGATTTTATAAGCCTCCTTGGCAAGAAGTCCTTCTTAAAATCTATCCCCAGTCCCTCCTGTTACAGCGAAGTTAATTTCTTTTGATTCTGGCCTAAATAGAATATTGAGGATTATTCGTTCAGCACGAACAAGTTGGTTATTTGAGCTCAGCATGCAATGATAATAAAAGCTACTACAGCTGGTATTTTTAAGGTTTATCATCCTTATATAGTTTCTAATTGTCCTTCATGGTACAAATGTTATCTGTTTGGGAGTCTCCCAATAGCAGAGGAGCAGCCCTGAGAACATTTCTTGAGCAGTGTGAAAGCCTATGAGCCAATAATAAGCACAGCAACAAATAAACCCTCAGACATTTCCCCGGATCCAGTTACCATGGGAGAAAATCCTATTAGTCCCTCCCTTCCTCTTACTGAAATATGTTTCCAACGGGGTTGTTGGGAAACTGGCGAAACACTATCAAACTCTGTGTAGGATTCCCACTTACTTTTTGTTCATTGTGACAGAAATCAGCACCTACTATGAGTGCTGCACTATGCTAAGTCCCAGGGGCAAGAGATGAAAGAAGTTCTCTACTTTCCAGAAATTTACTCTCTTCTGATCCCCATAGCAGCTACTGCCTATCTTCACCCAATTATATTATCCTTATTTTGTACATATTTTGTGCATATTTTCTCCCTCTATGAATTGTAAGTTCCTTCAAGGAGGGACTTTTCCTTTTTTTCTTTATGTCCCTAGGACCTGGCACAGTCTCTGGCACACAATAGGCCCTTAAGAAATGCTTATTGACTATTGATTGATTGGGGAGATAAAGACTGCCACAAAAGCAACAAGGACAGGGAAATGTAAAATATTAGGGAAGGTATCCTGTTGTAGTGGACTGAGAATCATACTTGAAGTTAGGAAGATTTGGGTGCAAATTTTGCTTACTAACTGTGCGAGCATTGACAATTATTTATACTCTCAGTATCTCAAGTACCTTTCTGAGAATGCATATTACAGAAGACCTGCTGATTTTTAATTGTGGAAGGAGTAGAAATACTAGAGAGTTCCCAACACTGATGAAATCATAGGTCTGGAAACCCCTCTTCTAAACAGACAGAAAAAAATAAATGATCTGATTTGCCTCTAACTGGCAGTGAGAACTTGGACATTCATTCAACTTCTGTGGGTTTCCCTTTTCCCAGCTATAAAATTTCCCTTATTTAAAATGAAAATAGGGGGCAGCTGGATAGCTCAATGGATTGAGAGCCAGGCCTAGAAATGGGAGGTCCTAGGTTCAAATATGATCTTAGACACTTCCCAGCTGTGTGACCCTGGGCAAGTCACTTGACCCCCATTGCCTACCCTTACCACTCTTTTGCTATTGGCTCCAAGACAGAAGGTAAGGGTTTAAAAAAAATCATTTTTACAAGTGAACAAATAGATCCAGGGAGGTTAAGAACCTAAGGATTTAGAATCATTGACTTTAAAGCTAGAAAAAGCGTTAAAGATTATCTAATTCCCTAATTGTAAAAATCCTAAACTTCCTAAGACCAGAGATGGCATTTTATTCATTTTGGGGTCCCCCTCTTCAGTACCTAACACATAGCCTTAATGGTCTTAATGAACAAATTTATATAGAATTGTAACTAGTTCATGCTTACAGCTAATAATTTACAAACTGAAGACCGCATAGAAGGATTGAGTAGAGCAACCACTGAGATCATAAGTATATATAGAAGAGATTAGTGTGGTCTATACAAAAATATAGGGTTCCCTTTGCGGCCAAGTTTCCCTTATAAGTCTAGACAACAAAGAAGGTGGTGGGAGCCATCAGGGATCTTCTCTCTCCTCTTTCCTGCAGGACTAAACACCCTACATGCTAGCTAGATTTTAAGTTGAATCCAGAAGCCAAAAGGATGCTGTTGTTTTGTCTGTGTTTTTTTTTTAGTCTTTTCTGTTCAGTTGCTTTTCAGTCATGTCTGACTCTTCAACCCCATCTGGGGTTTTCTTGGCAAAGATACTGGAATGGTTCTCCATTTCTTTCTTTGGTTCAGCAGTATCACTACTGGGTCTGAATTCCAAAAAGATAAAATACAGGGGGAAAGGATGTACTTATACAAAAATATTTTAGCTACTCTTTTTGTAATGGCAAAAAATTGGAAAATAAGGGGTGTCCATCAATTGGGGATGACTGAACAAGTTGTGGCATATAGTTGTAATGGAATAATGTTTCCCCATAAGAGATGACAAACAGGATGAGTTCAGAAAAACCTGGAAAAACTTATATAAATTGATGTAAAGTGAAGTGAGCGGACCTAGAACAATGTGTACAGTAACAGAAATATTGTATAATGATCAACTCTGAAGAACTAAGCTATTATCAGCAAAACATGGTTCCAAGATAACCCCAATGACTCGATTTAAAAATTAAAAATTACTCTCCACAGCCAAAGAAGGAGCTGTTAGAATCTAATTGCAGAAAAAGCATGCCATCTTTCATTTTATTTTCTTCATAAGTTTTTTATTGTATATGTGATATGTGTCTTCAGACATGAAATAGGGAATATGGAAACACATATTGCATGAAACCATTGGCATAACCTATATCAAGGTAATTTACTGCCTCATGGAGGAAAGGAGAAAGGGAGAGTACCTGAATCACAAAATGTCAGAAAACAATTGCCAATAATTGTTTCTACATGTATTTGAAAAACAATTAATTTTTTAAAAGTTCCAATTCCATCTTCTGTGGACAGCCTTTCCCATCCCCAACTCTACAGAGTACCTTCCCTCCAAGATTACCTTCCATTTACACTATATATATCTTTTATATATAATTATTTCCATGACTCCTCCCCCATTAAACTTCTAATTCCTTGAGGGCAGGGATTTTATTTTGCTTTTCTTTGTATTTCCAGCATTTGATATGGTATCTGGCACATAGAAATGGCACTTAATAAATGCTTATTAACTGACTCACTGAAATAACCTCTGTGAGTCTCAAGCAACTCTCTAAGACTACAAATAATAGTCTGATAGCAGTCATCATTGGTAGAGTCATTTCTCACAATGGCAGTTACCCTACCAATGAGATTTTGATCCTAGGCATATTGTGTAGGAATCAGTGGCTAATTCTGGTTTTCCCCCAAATTGGTAGGAAGTTGCCCAAGTTTAAAAAAAGATGTGCAAATGAAACTATAACATGTAAGAACTGAAAAACACTCACAAATCATACAGTCCATGATTCCCATTTTTACAGCCCTTCTCTGATAACAGAGATCCAGGAGAGAGGGCATATAGATCAGAATTCTGGAAAGATCTCGTGGGTCTTGGAAATCAGGATAAAGTTTTAATAAAGTTAGTAACAGTAAAAACAAGACCTATCTGGAGACAGCTACAGGCTTCTAAATCAAGAAAGACAAACTAAGGTCAAAAGAGGCAACTAATCAGAAAAGAATTTAGGATTGTCAAGATTTGGAAATGAGTAAGCTTTATGGATCATAAGGCAACTAGTGGTAGCTAAGTGACACAATGGATAAAGTACTGGACGTAGTGTAAGGAAGATCTGAATTCAAACATAACCTGAAATATTTACTATCTATATAATTCTAGGCAAGTCCCTTGTATTCTCTCTGATCCCATTTCTCCATCTGTAAAGTTGTTTAATAATACAACCTATCTCTCAGGGTTGTCATGAGGATAAAATGAGATAATATCCATAAAGGACTTTGCAAACATTAAGGCATGATATAAATGCTTACTATGATCATGATCTCCCAGCCCACTACTTTATAAAGTGGTATTTGCCAGACAAGATCCAGTACCACCTTTATAATACTAGTCATTGTGCCAAAATGCATTTGAATAAATAATAAATTTTAATACATGCTGACCTTTAGAAAAATCTAGCACCATGATATTAAACTAGGTTGATCCCAATAGTATCCCTACCATCATTGTTCTTATTCTATATGGTCCAAGAAGAAAGCAAGTTACGATTTTCTGTTATTCACTTTTTAAATGGTGAGGCATATTTCCCACAGGGCAAATTGCATGGAGGAATAAATATATGGGTTGAGTTTTTAATTTTATTAAACATTGTTAATTTTTCTTTGATAACCTCTGAAAATCACTTCATATTTCCTTTCCATGACTCATTTAATGAAAAAATAGGAACCACTGTATACTGAAATATTTCACGTGAATCCATCTTTTCTCCCCATCAGCTTGTAGAGTGGTTTATTTAACATTATACATAAATATAATTTTAAAACTCCATTCATGAGAATAACATGTTTCTGCGCATCAGGAAAATGTCCCTTTCTCCAACCCCCAGGCAAGATCTGTACAAAGAATCATTTCATTTCTAGGGGTTGTGTTTTTTTTTAATTGCCAGTTTATGGTACAGAGGACAACCTTGGGGATGGCTGTGACTTGAGTGATTCTAATTCATTTTTCCACTTTGGGAATAAAAGCTCCTTAACAAGCTCTCTACTCTTTATTTGAGAGAGAAGATGAAACATTAGGTTTGGGATGTTCCAGAAGTCATTGTGAGAGTCTTCTCTAATTTTACCAGTCACCTGTAGTCTTCCATTTGTAGAAGGAAGAGCACAAGCCAGTGTCTACTGTGAAGCTGAGTCTTGATCATTTCAAATGTTTATATTTTCAGCTCAGATAAAACTGGAACTTCATACTTATCTAAAAGAATTGTGGGGTAATTAACTGTTAGACTTGGAGTCATGAAGTCCTAGATTCAAATTCTATCTTTGGAATTTAGTAGCTGAGAAGAAACAAACAAGTCATTTAACCTTTCTGAGACTCGGGCAACTCTCTAAGACATCTACTAAATTTTACATAGGCTATGAGCTACATAGAAGAAATTGCAAATATACTGTTAATTTTCTCTTAGGGAATCTTATAGGATTTGGCTATGATCTACAGAGAGAAGTCTAGTTAGAGAAAAGAAGAGCTAGGTAAAGAAATATTCCCAAAGAGTCTTTGCTATCTTACTGAAAATTTAAGGAAGCTTAGAGGAAATTTATTGGGCAATAGTTTCCTTCACCGATGGCTTACACATAGCTAATGAACATCAACATCAGAATAAGGAACAAAACATAGGTCTTCTTAGAGTATTACTCCATTAAGTTTCAAACCTGAGACGGAAAAGTCATTATAGTGGGACAACTAGGTGGTTCAGTGGATAGAGAGCCAGACCTAGAAGACAGGTCCTGAATTCAAATGTGACCTTAGATGTTTCTTATCTATATGATCCTGGGCAAGTTGCTTAACCCAAATTACCTATCCTTAATCTCTCGTCTGACTTGGAACTGATACTTAGCATCAATTCTAAGACAGAAGGGAAAGTTGTTTTTTTTTAATAATTATCAACTTCTAGCACAGGTCCTTGCACATAGTAGGTACTTAATAAATGTGTCAAATTAAATGAAATTGAATCCTAGTCATAGCATTATGGGGAATGTCTTAGATTGGAAATGAGGGGACAAGGTTTCTAATTCTGGCTCTGCCACTAATAAACTGTATGACCTTGGACAAATGAATTGACCTCTCTCAGTCCCAGAATTCTCATCTATAAAATGAGAGAGTTGTTCTCAATGACTCCCCAGACTTCTTCAAGCTCTAAGTCTATGACCTTGTGCTCAATATACCCAGCCAAAGGGGCTAGTACAGCTTCACTTGACAAAGACTAAATTTTCTAACTGCCCTTTAAGAGGCAGCAGAAGAGCAGAATTCTGTTTTAGAAACAGTTTCAATAGCCAGTGTTATCTAGTTAATTACTTTTCCTGATTAAGGAAGGTCTAAACAACACATTCATTCCTCAAGCATTCTGATTAACTAAAGTTTTGCTCCACTTACATGAAATTCTTGGCAACAAAATTGATGCCACAGGCTTTGGTGTTGAAGGAATGGTGTTTCAATTTTTGGTTTTCCATGATCCTAGTAGTAGAAAATAATAAAAATCTCTAGTAAACACTACCTCATACAGTCCTTACAACTCTTCTGTGAAGCAGGCAAGGTAGATTTCCTATCAACAGAAATGTCAAGAAGAAATGATTTCAACAGTTCTGGAACTCCTTCCACCAATGCAGGTCATACCCTATTTGTAAGTCATTTAAGACTCAATGAGGTTAAGTGACTTGGTCATAGTCACATAGCTAGTGGGAATTAGAAATCAGATTAGAATTCAGATCAACTTACATCTAAATGCAGTACATTATCCACTACTCTACTGTGATTCTAAGGCAATTATTATCTCCTTTTTATAGATCATAAAACTGAGGTAGAAAAACATTAAAATCACAAGGAAATAGTAGATAAAAGTTGGAGAATACTCATATTTTGGGTCTAATTCCACTGCATATCCTCCTATGTCACACTGTCTTTCATTTGCCTTACATTTTGGTCAATTCTACTATCTTGATATTGAAAAGCACTTTAGAGAAATTACTTTAGAAATTACTTTCAGAATAGCCCCAAATTGGAAACTAAAAGTTTCTACCTATTGGAGAACAGCTAAACAAATTATGGCATATAAATACAATAGAATTTTATTGTGCCTGATAAGAAAGGGACATTTTCAGAGGAAAGTAGAGAGACCTCTATGAGCTGATGGAGAGCGAAGTGAACAGAATGATTTAAACAATAGCAACTTTGAAGACTTTCATAACTCTGTTCGACTCAATGTAATAGGAGCCTGGAGGAGTATAGATGAATTATGCTATCCACTTTCTGCCAGAGAAGTGATGGACTTTAAGTCCAAAATAAGACATGATTTCTGACATGGCCAATGTGAGAATTAGTTTGCTATAATAGTGAGTTATTTTTAATTGTTCTAGATATGTTTAATTATTCTAGATACATCTAATTGTTCTAGCCCTTATTAAAGGGCTATATATAGAGAGGACATAAATGTTTATAGAAATAAACTTTAAAAAGGAAAAAGATGACTAAAGCATCACTAAAAACTCCTAATTATGTCAGGTCTTTGGCTAAATTTCCAAATACTAATTCCAAATAAAAAAAGATGACCAGAGTTAGAATTGTTGGGAAGTTTTAATATCTTAAAGCTCAACACTGATATTAAACAGATTCCCAAATGGAAAATTCTATATTGAATTCCCAAAGATTTACATGATGTCTTCATTCCCCACTTTCCTCTCTAAAGCATTTCAATGTGGACAATCACATAGTCATGGAACAAAAAAAATGCCACCTGAAAAATATATCTTTCGTTTACTATGCAAAACATTTTACTCCTTAAAGTTTACACAGTGAATTAAAGTAGGATTCTTTAAAGAGACTGGGATTTTCCTTATAGAGGGCACATACCCAGCAGATGCCACCCGCCTACTCATTATTTTTGACAAATTATCAAAATAAGGAAAGAGACACCCAAAATGTGAAGAAATGGCCTGTGCACAGCTTGCAGTTGGCCCTCAGAGCCTAAGCATCCAAACTGATTTCTGACAGCACAATTTAAGGAGAAGAGCATGAGAAATGTACTCAGTTTTCTGGCTCCATTTTCTTTCAGTTATAATGAATGTTTCAGCTGCTGTTCTACATCTACTTCATATCACTTTCCTTGCTGGGTGCAGAGAACTACCTGTGCATATCACATTAACTTCAATGTTCAAAAGATGTGGAAAACCCCAAGTTCAACTCAATGCCATTCAGTAAGCATTTTAAAGGCACTTGCTTTGCCAAAGAAATCCCAAATGGGGACATGAAGGGTCAGACATAACTGAAATGACAACTATGTTGACAGTAACTAGAACATAGAATACACTTCATAAAAGCTGGTTGATTGAATGATTAATAAGTAATTTCAAGGCACTGTCCAAGGTACTGGGCACACAAAGCCAAAAAAGAAGCAGTTCCTACCCTTAAAGAGTTTATGTACTACCAAGGGCATACAACATGAATGATAGTAATAATGAGTAAATAAGAAATAAGAAAATACAAAATATGAAGGGTGAGCAGAGGACTGAAAGATGGAAAGATAAAGATCTTGTATGGAAGGTATTGGTCACATGAGCTATGCCTTGGAGGTGGCTAGTGATTCCAAGGCATGGGGATGAGGAGAGAGGGCAGTCCAGGCACAGGAGTCAGTCTGTGCAAAAGTATGAAAGTGGAATCAAACAATAAGTATCTATTAAGATCTTACTATGTGACAAGTAAACTATTCTATTTCACTTAACTTATTTATAGTTTCCCTCTTTATATTCAAGTCATTCACCCATTCTGAATTTATCATGGTGTAGGATGTAAGATGTTGATCTAAACCTAATCTCTCCCATATTGTTTTCCAAATTTCCCAACAGTTTTTGTCAAATAGTGGATTTTTGTCCCAAAAGTTGGGCTCTTTGGGTTTATTCATACACTGTCTTGCTGATGTCACTTACCCCAAGTCTATTCCACTGACCCTGCCTTCTGTCTCTTGGCCAGTACCATACTGTTTTGATGACTGCTGCTTTATAGTATAGTTTAATATCTGGTACTGCTAGGCCCCCTTCCTTCACATTTTTTTTCATTATTTCCCTTGATATTCTTGATCTTTTGTTATTCCAAATGAACTTTCTTATAGTTTTTTCTAATTCAGTAAAAAAGTTTTTTGGTAGTTTGATAGGTATGGCAATAAATAGGTAAATTAATTTGAGTAGAATGGTCATTTTATTATGTTAGCTCATCCTACCCATGAGCAATCAATGTTTTTCTAGTTATTTAGATCTAGTTTTAATTGTTTGGAAAGTGTTTTGTAGTTGTTTTCGTATAATTCCTGTGTTTGTTTTGGTAGATGGATTCCTAAGTATTTTATATTGTCTAGGGTGATTTTAAATGGTGTTTCTCTTTCTACCTCTTGCTGCTGTAATGTGTTATAAATATATAGAAATGCTGATGATTTATGTGCATTTATTTTGTATCCTGCAACTTTGCTAATGTTGTTGATCATTTCTACAAGCTTCTTAGTTGATTCTCTAGGATTTTTTAAGTATACCATCATATCATCTTCAAAGAGTGATAGCTTAGTCTCCTCATTGCCTATTTTGATACCTTTGATTTCTTTTTCTTCTCTAATTGCTACTGCTAGTGTTTCTGGTACAATGTTAAATAATAGAGGTGATAATGGGCATCCTTGTTTCACGCCTCATCTTACTGAGAAGGCGTCTATTTTATCCCCATTGCATATGATGTTTGTTGATGGTTTTAGGTATATACTGTTTATTATTTTCAGGAAAGGTCCTTCTATTCCTATACTTTCCAGGGTTTTCAATAGGAATGGGTGCTGTGGAAATGAAAGATTTTAAAACCAAGCAAGAGTTAGAGAAAATTACAAAATGTAAAATAAATGATTTTGATTATATAAAACTAAAAAACTTTTGTACAAACAAAAACAATGTAGCCAAAATCAGAAGGGAAACAACAAACTGGGAAAAAATCTTTATAACAAAAAACTCTGACAGGGGTCGAATTACTCAAATATACAAGAAGTTAAACCAATTGTATAAAAAATCAAGCCATTCCCGAATTGATAAATGGGCAAGAGACATGAATAGGCAATTTTCAGATAAAGAAATCAAAAGTATCAATAAGCACATGAGAAAGTGTTCTAAATCTCTAATAATTAGAGAAATACAAATCAAAACGACTCTGAGGTATCACCTCACAACTAGCAGATTGGCTAAAATGAAAGAAGGGGAGAGTAATGAATGCTGGAGGGGATGTGGCAAAATTGAGACATTAATGCATTGCTGGTGGAGTTGTGAACTGATCCAACCATTCTGGATGGCAATTTGGATCTATGCTCAAAGGGCTATAAAAGAATGCCTGCCCTTTGATCCAGCCATACCATTGTTGGGTTTGTACCCCAAAGAGATCATAGATAAACAGACTTGTACGAAAATATTTATAGCCGCATTTTTTGTGGTGGCAAAAAACTGGAAAAGGAGGGTATGTCCTTCAATTGGGGAATGGCTGAACAAATTGTACTATATGCTGGTGATGGAATACTATTGTGCTCAAAGGAATAATAAACTAGAGGAATTCCATGTGAACTGGAAAGAACTCCAGGAATTGATGCAGAGCAAAAGGAGCAGAGCCAGAAGAACATTGTACACAGAGACTGATACACTGTGGTAAAATACAATGTAATGAACTTCTGTACTAGCAGCAATGCAATGACCCAGGACAATTCTGAGGGATTTATGGGAAAGACGCTACCCACATTCAGAGGAAGAACTACAGGAGAGGAAACACAGAAGAAAAGCAACTGCTTGAACACATGGGTTGAGGCGGACATGATTGGGGATGTAGACTCAAAACTACCACCCCAATGTAACTATCAACAATTTGGAAATAGGTCTTGATCAATGACACATGTTAAAACCAGTGGAAATTTCAAATCCGGCTTTAGACACTTCCCAGCTGTGTGACCCTGGGCAAGTCACTTGACCCCCATTGCCTACCCTTACCACTCTTCCACCTATAAGTCAATACACAGAAGTTAAGGGTTTAAAATAAAAAAATTTAAAAATAAAAAAAAAACAGTGGAAACATGCATCAGCCATGGGGGGGGGGGGTGCGTCAGTGGGGGGGGAGGAAGGGGAAAGTAAGAGCATGAATTATGTAACCATGTTAACTTTTTTAAAAAATAAACATTAATAAATGTTTAAAAAAATTCCTACTATATGCCAGGTACATACTAGATGCTAAGGATATAACTACAGAAAAGAAAAAAAGAAACAATCCTTACTCTCAATGAGCTTACTTTCTTTTTTCTTTACATATCAAAAGAATTTTTAATAATCATTTTCTGATATCTTGTGATGCATGTTTTCTCCCATCCTTCTACCCCTCTGACCTTCCCAAGATAGCAAGCAATATGAGATATATACATATGTTACCATACAATATCTATTTCCATGTTCATCATATTACAAAAGAAGACATATATCACTTATACTAGAGAAAAATTCATGGAGAAAATAAAGTAAAATTGACCTTATTTTCTAACAGGGGAGACAAGTCTATTGATAACATCTTGTTTCAATGATTAGCTCATTTTAAGTCTGGAAGAGTCATGTTATTTTTTTCAGTCATTTCAGTCATTTCAGACTCTTTGTGGCACCATTTGGGATTTTTTTCCCTTTTCTGGCTCATTTTTATATTTTTAATTTTTTAAAGTTTATTTAATTAATTAATTTAGAATATTTTTCCATGGTTACATGATTCATGCTCTTTCCCTCATCTCCTCCTATCCCTTCTCCCATAGCCAATGAGCAATTCCACTGGGTTTTACATGTGTCATTGATCAAGACCTATTTCTATATTATTAATATTTGCACTAAAGTGATCGCCTAATCATCTAGAGTCTATACCCCCAATCATATCCATTTGAGGTTGTCTTAACAAAGATACTAGAGTGGTTTGCCATTTCCTTCTCCAACTCATTTTATAGAAGAGGAAACTGAGGCAAAGAGAATTAAATGACTTGTCAGAGTTACACAGCTAACAAGTATCTGAGGCCAGATTTGAACTCACAGAGATTAGACCTTGTGACTCCTAGCCAGGTACTCTATTCACTGAGCTGCCTAAGCTAAGGATATTTTTTTTATTATGAAGTTAATTTATTTTTTTAAACCCTTACATTTCGTCTTGGAGTCAACAGTGTGTATTGGCTCCAAGGCAGAAGAGTGGTGAGGGTAGGCAATGGCGGTCAAGTGACTTGCCCAGGGTCACACAGCTGGGAAGTGTCTGAGACCAGATTTGAACCTAGGATCTCCCATCTCTAGGCCTGGCTCTCAATCCACTGAGCTACCCAACTGCCCCCTAGTTAATTTATTTTACCAATTACATATACTATAAAATTTCCACATAAGTTTTTCAAAGTTTTATCATCCAAATTGTCTACCTCCCTCCCCTTCTCATTCCCAGAGCTGACAAGTAATTCAATCTGGATTTCACACGTATTATCATGCAAAACATATTTCCATATTGTTCATTTTTATAAGAGAATAATAATAAAAAACCAAACTCCAAAAATAAAAACCCAAATAAACTGAAGTAAAAAATCATACGCTTTCATTTGCATTCTGATTCCAACAGTCCTTTCTCCTTTTTTTGAGACAGCATTATTTAAGTATTCTATTTCCTCCTTGATTAATCTGAGCAATTTATATTTTTATAAATATTCATCCCTTTCTCCTAGGCTGTCAGATTTATTGTCATATAATTGGACAAAATAGCTCCTAAAGATTGGTTTAATTTCCTCTTGATTGGTGGTGAATTCACGCTTTTCATTTTTGATACTCATAATTTGATTTTCTTCTTTCCTTTTTTAATCAAATTAACCAATGCATAATTTATTTTCTTTTTTTCTGTTTTTTTTAAATCCTTACCTTTCATCTTAGAATCAATACTAAGTATTGGTTCCAAGGAAGAAGAGCAGTAGTGGCTAGGCAAAAGAGGTTAAGTGACTTGCCCAGAGTCACATAGTTAGGAAGTATCTGAGGCCAGATTTGAACCTATGACCTCCGGTCTCTAGGCCTGACTCTCAATCCACTGAGACACCCAGCTGCTCTGCTATTTGTTTTTTCATAAAACCAACTCCTAGTTGTATTTATTTGATAAATAGTTCTCTTACTTTCAATTTTATTTATTTCTCCTTTGATTTTTAAAATTCACAATTCAGTCTTTAATTAGCATCTTTTAATTTGTTCTTTTTTTAGGCTTTTTTAGTTGCATGCCTAATTCATTGATCGGCTCTTTCTCTATTTTATGGATATAATTATTCAGAGATATATTTTACCCTAAGTATTGTTTTGGCTGTATAGGGATTAAAATTTAGGGGTTTGATTAAGATATTAGAATTCTAAATTAATATTGTGGTCACCAATTAAAAAATATTATAGGTCCAGTCAAGTGACTTTTAATAGCTTTTAATTACAGAGGTGGAAAAAGTGAAAGTAGAGAAATATAAGAAGAGGATAGAGAAAATATCTCGCCTATCACACTAAATGTTGCTTCGGTGTTTAGCTCAGCCCCAGCAGGGCTCGTTAACCCTAAGCGAGAGGACCAGGTGATATCTTATACAAAGGTTCCACCAATGCAACCTCCTCCAGGAGAAGGAGGTCTCTCCAAAACTAATATCTCCAAAAGCCAGGAAGTGAAGGCCAGCTACTCACTCACCCAAGATGAAGTCCAAAAGAGAAGATCCAAAAACAGTCTTTCAAGAAGCAGTCCAAGGGCCAAGGTCCCAAGTCCAAAGCCACCTCCAAGGGGCAAATCACAAGCCAAAATCCAAGTTAAAGATTCAAGTCAAAGATTCAAGCCAAAGACCCCTTGAACAGGAAGTTATGGAGTTTTTATAGTCCTTTTCCCACGTCACTTCCTGTCCCTTCCTCTACTTCACAGGGGCCAATCACAGGTTCCAAATTGCCTAGCACTGCCCAGTGGAGCAGTATCTGTGGGATCCACCTCTCATCTTTTGAGGATGTAAACTCTTATCAAAGGATTCACAAGTTTCTGACTGATTGAGTTAAAAGGGTGGAGCTCTCCAAGTAAGGGACTTGTGAACCCCCTTACTTAGTGTTAAGTAGGAGTATTTAAGTTTTTGGTTGATGAATTCAAAATAGATAAGGAGAATAAAGAAATGCTTTTCATGGCTGTATCTCATAAATTTTCATATGTTGCCTCCTCATTGTCATTCTCTTTAATGAAATCATTGATTACTTCTACAATGTGTTCTTTGACCCCTTTTTTTGAATTGGGATTATTTACTTTTCAATTAATTTTCAATTTGTCTATTCATGAATCCTCGTTGATATAATTTTATTGTATTATGATCTGAAAACCTTGCATTTATTATTTCTGCTTTTATGAAATTTTATTGTGAAGTTTTTATGCCCATAGGTCAATTTTTATGTACCTACCATGTACCACAGAAAAGGAGGTATATTCCTTTTTATTCCCATTCAATTTTCTCCAGAGATTTAACTTTTCTAAGATTTCATTCACCTCCTTTACTTCTTTCTTATTTATTTTTTGGTTAGAATTATCTGGTTCTGAAAGTGGAAGGGTGAGGTCCCCAACCAATATAGTTTTACTATCTATTTCCTACCTAAGCTCATCTAGTTTCTCCTTTAGAAATTTGGAGGCTATGCAATTTTGTACATATATGTTAAGTATTGATATTACTTCATTATCTATAGCACCTTTTATCAAGATGTAGTTTTTCCTTCCTTACCTCTTTTAATTAGATTTATATTTTGCTTTAGCTTTATCTGATATCATAATTGCTACTCCTGCTTTTTTTTACCTCAGTTGAAACCCCAAAAATTCTGCTCCTTCTGTTATTCTTTACTCTTTGTGTGTCAATCTGTCTTATAGAGTTCTGATTTTTCATCTGTTCTGCTATCTGCTTCTGTTTTATGGGTGAGTTCATCCTACTTATATTCACAGTCATTATTACCATCTGCATATTCCCCTCCATCTTATTTTCTCATTTTGATCCTGCATTTTCTCCTTTAACTCTGTCCTTCCACACAAGTATTTTGCTTTTAATCACACCTCCAATTTCCCCTCCCTTATGTTACTCCTCTCCCTATCCTCTACCTTCCTTTCTCCTCCTACTACTCTAAAGGGTAAGATAGGATTGGGTACCCTAATGAATATGGTTGTTATTCTCTCCCTGAGCCAATTCTTGTGAGATTAAGGTTTAGGCATTGCCCATCACCACCCTCATCCTTCCCTTTGCTGTAATATCTTTCTCACATCTCTTTAAGTGATATAATTTACCCCATTTTACCTCTCTCTTCCCTTTTCTTTTGTTGCAATCCTCTTTTTAACCCTTTTTTTTGCATACCATGTCATCCTTAACAGCTTACCTCCCTACCCTCTATCTTTGTATGTGCCTAACTTCTCTGCTAATGATAAAAAATTTGAACTGCAAATAGTTTTGTAATATAAACAGTGTGACAATATTGAATCCCTTAAATTTTCTTTTTCTTATTTACTTTTTTATGCTTCTCTTTTACCTTATATTTGGATATCAAATTTTCTTTTGTTTGGTCTATTCTTCACAAATGCTTGGAAATCTTCTATTTTATTAAATGACCATTTTTTGCCCCAGAAAGAATACAGTCAGTTTTTATGTCTAGGTGATTCATGGTTGCAATCCTATTTTCTGATCCTTTATTATAGAAGCTGCTAAATCCTGTGTAATCCTGACTGTGGTTCCATAATATTTGCATTGTATCTTTCTGGCTTCTTATAGTATTTTCTACTTAACTTGATAGTTCTTGAATTTGGCTATCATATTCCTAGCAGTTTTCATTTGCATATTTATTATAGGAGGTGATCTGGGCTCAAACACTTCCCAGCTGTGTGACCCTAAGCAAGTCTCTTAACCCCCATTGCCTAGCCCTTACCACTCTTCTGCCTTGGAACCAATACACAGTTTGGATTCTAAGATAGAAAGTAAAGGTTTTTGGGTTGTTTTTTTAAGCTAAACAGAAAAATTTATATTTTTTTCTAGAAGTTATGGTAAGCCACATCAATTAGTTGAATAGAGGAGTCACGTGGTCTTAATTGTGCTTAAAGAAAACTCATTTGGTAGCAGTAGAATATGTATAGAATGAACTGGAGTGGTGAAAGACTTGAGGTATGGAGAATGAATAGGAGAAAGTTATGAGGACAAATGCAAGAGGTGGTAAAATTCTGGACTAAGGTGGAAGCGGAGTAGAGAGAAAGGATCAAACATGAGAAATGCTGCAAATGTAGAAATGGCAAGAGTTGGTAACTGATTGGATATGTGATGGAAAGAGTAAAAAATTGAAAATGATAACTAGTTTATGAATCTGAAACACTTGAAAGATGATGGTTCCTTTGGGAAAAATAAGGGAGGTTTGGTAGAAGGGAGATTTTGAGAGAAAAAAATGAGTACAGTTTAAATCATGTTGAGTTTAAGATGTTTCTAGGGTATCCAATTTGAAATATCCTTTAGGTCAGTGATGGGCAAACTATGGCCTGCGGGCTAGATGTCACCCCCTGAAATGCTCTATCCCCATGCAACATTATTCCTAATCTGACAAATACAATGAGTAGGATACAATACAATGAAACTTCGAAAGAGTTGCCCTTAGAAACAGACTGACAGATGAGCATTTTATCTTTGGTCCCCTCTTTAAAAAGTTTTCCCATCACTGCTTTAGGTAGTTGGTGATACAAAACTAGATATGTAGCTCTGGGAATTAGCTGCATAAAGATGATATTTAAATGATGACCAGGAGAAAGTGAACATAAGAGAATCAATGACAGAATCTTGAAGAAACATTTACAGCAGGAGGTGTGATGTGGATAATGATCCAGCAAAGCAGATTGAGGACTGGTGATCAGACAGGTAAGAAATCAACCAGGAGAAAGTAGGGTCATGAAATCCAGAGAGGAAAGAATATCCAGGAGGAAACAGGGTTGTCAGAAATGTCAAATGCAGCAGAGGTCAAGGAAGATTAAAGAAAAAAAAAGGTTAACAAATGTGCTACTTAAGCAGTTTCAATTGAATGGTGAGGTAGAATGTAGAATAACATGTACAAAAATAGGCCAAATGCTTTAAACTAAGGCTTCAGTTAAGTTTACAGAACCGGCTCCTGTGGATAGAAGAAGCAAGTAAAGCACATCTAGAGTGTGGTGGAGTGGGAAAGGCATTGAATTTTGGACCAGAAGACCTGAGTTCATGTTAATTCTTATATGGTCTTCTCTGAGTCTCAGTTTTTTCTTATATATAAGAAATTATATTATCCATTCTGCTTAGCTCATAATGTTGGAAGGATGACATGAGAAGAGGTCTATAATACACTTTGAAACCAAAAGTCTTATATACCTTTTATATAAAAAGTATATTATCATTATTCATTTTATTATCATTGGACTTTTTTGAAAGCTTACTTAGTTCTTTCTCAAAAGATATTTCTCCTAAAGGACATCCCTGCATAAAATGAAATTACCCTACCTCAAATTACAGGGTACAAATAATTAGATAATACTATTAGTGAAGCAAATTCATCACAATTTTATCATCCCTTTATATGGACAATTCAGAAATCTGTGTTCTAACTCTGCCATTTCTCCTGAACACTAGAATGTATTTTCAATTTAGTCCTTACACATCTGAAACCTTTTCTTCTCTTCCATTTTGACTTCAAATCTTTCCATGCCTCAGTACTTTCTTAGTCTTTATCTTTTCTCTGATTTCACTTCCCTTTCAGAACTCTGTCCTATCATCAGTCAATTCAACGTTATACTTTTCTGTATTCTCAGATCCCTCAACCATTTGTCCTACTACTGCTTATCTTCTTGACAAACCTCAACCCTGGATTATTCCCTCCTCTCTTCCTACTCCCATCCTGCTGAATAGAACTAGAGAGTCACACAACTATGCTGATTAGGTACAATTTTAATTGGGCCCTCACTCCATAAGAAAATCCCTTTATTCTTCTCTAATTGATTCTCTATCTGACAGCCCCCTTCTGTCTTCAGTCTCCCACACCTTCCCCTTCTCCCTCTCCTTCAGCTGAGGACCCCACTTATTTTACTGAGAAGATTGAGGCCACTGATATGAGCCTGTATTTTTTTCTCTTCTCTTTATCTCAAAATCCTTTGACATCATTACTCACTCTCTCTCCTGTCTCTGACCAGAAGATGGCCCTTCTCCTTGCCAAGGGCAATCCCTTTACCTATACCCTTAATCCAATCTCCTCTTTTCTTCTCCACTTGCAACCTCAAACCTCAAACCTTTCCCTCCAATCTTCAGCCTATTTCTATCTACTGGTCCCTTCCCTCCTGCCTTTAAACATGCCAAGTCTCCTGCATCTCCCTAAAACTATATTGGATCTTACATTCCCTCAAGCTATCATATTATATCACCTTCTCAGTTAAACTGGAAAACTTCTGTCTGTGCTTATTATTTCAACTTCCTCTCCTCTTACTCATTTCTCAACCCTTGGTAGTCTGGCTTCCAACATCATTATTCAACTGCAACTCTCTCCAAAGTTACCAAAGCTCTCTTATTTTCCAAATCTGATGGGGGAGGGAGGGGAAGTTTCAGTGCTCATTCTTCTCAAATTTCCAGCAGTATTTAGTAATGCTGAGCATCATCTCTTTCTGTATTCTCTTTCCTCTGGTTTTGCATGATAAATACTTTTTTTCTAGTTCCTTTTTTTCCTGTCAAATTGCTCCTTCTTGGTCTGTTTTACTGACTCATTATCCTTATTATACCACTTAAAGTTTTACAAGTCACTATCCTGGGTCTTTCTCTCTTCTCTCTTTCTTAGGGAACTCATCAATATCCATGGATTTAATTATCATTTCTATTCAAATTATCCAGAGATTTATATATCCATCCCTAATCTCTTCCCTGGTTCCAGGTTCCACATTACCAACTGCTTCTTAGACATTTTGACTGGATTTTCTAGAAGCATCTCAAGTTCAACATATCAAAAATACAATTTATATCTTCTCCCAAACTACAGCAAGATAGTACAGTGCATAGAAAACTTAGCCTAGCTTCAAGAAGACATGAGTTCAAATCTAGACTCAGACACTTCCTAGCTGTGTGATTCCAGGCAAGTAATTTACTCTCTGTTTGCCTTAGTTTCCTCAACTGTAAAATGGGGATAGTGAGAGCTCCTGCCATCCAGGGTTGTGAGAATCAAACGAAACTATATTTGTAAAGAACTTGGTCTAATTTCTGGCATATAGTAGGTGTTTAGTAAATTCTTATTTCTTTCCTTTCTTTCTTCCCTAAATTTCCTAATATATAGCAAAGATACAACCATTCTTCTAGTCTCCCAGTTGTGTAACCTCTATTTTAGCCTTAACATTTCATTCACCTTATTGCACATTTCTAATCTATTGCCCTTGCTACTTATATCTCTCTAGCAGATCAAAGACCAACTTCTCTATACATTTCCAACACATTAGAGCAGCAAGAGGTAGAAAGAGAAACACCATTTAAAATTACCCTAGACAATATAAAATACTTAGGAATCTATCTACCAAAACAAACACAGCAATTATACGAAAACAACTACAAAACACTTTCCAAACAAATAAAACTGGATCTAAACAATTGGAAAGCCATTGATTGCTCATGGGTAGGACAAGCTAACATAATAAAAATGACCATCCTACCCAAATTAATTTACCTATTTAGCGCCATACCTATCAAACTACCAAAAAACTTTTTCACTGAATTAGGAAAAACTATAACAAATTTCATTTGGAATAACAAAAGATCAAGAATATCAAGGGAAATAATGAA
>NC_058131.1:137718558-137763239 GCF_016433145.1 Gracilinanus agilis | reverse complement strand
GAGGGAGGGAGGAAGGAAGGAAGGGAGGGAGGGAGGGAGGGAGGGAGGGAGGGAGGGAGGGAGGGAGGGAGGGAGGGAGGGAGGAAAGAAACTTAGAGCACTCAATCACTCCTTATAAAGTCTAATGAGTGGGTGGCTCTCTTCTCAGTAATGAGTATTCTTTGTAGCAGCCTCCCCCTACCTGCTACCATCATAGGGACCAAGGGATTACTACAGCATTGCAAAGTACCAAATCCTTTAACACTGAATGCTATCATCACACCGGAAAAGAGTGTCTGATATTTCCCTTGTTTATGTTTGAAGGTATATGAAATATATTTAATGTGTTATTTATTTTTAGTTTATATTTACTACAATATATCTAATATGTATCATGTATTATATATGTGAAATATATACACATTAAATATATTTGAAATACATAGTTATTATTACATATGTACATTTATATACAAATGAGAGGCAGTATAATTTAATGGATAGAGGTCAAGATAGACTTGTAACATTTCCTTTTTCTTGTTGTAAAGCTTAGATCCTAGCACTGTATATATCAATTAAATCCCTCTCCTGCTTCCTTCTGTGCCATGTATCAAGGAAATAAAGTCAGTATTGGGATGCTAGCAGGTTGCTGCTATTTCTACCAGGTTGTCTATTTCAGAGGGTGGCACTGGGGCTACTTTCTTTTTTGTTGTTGTTGAGTCATTTTAATAGCATCTGACTCTATGACTACTTTTGGGGTTTTCTTGGCAAGGACAGTGAAGTGGTTTTCTGTTTCCTCTCTTAACTCCTTTTACAGATGGAACTGAAGCAAGCTGGGTTAAGTGACTTGCTCAGGATCACACAACTAGTAAGTGTCTGTGGACAGATTTGAATTCATGAAATTGAATATTCCTGACTAGATGACATTCTATCCACTGTATAACCTAGTTTCCAGTAGTATCTTGGGAAGATACTAAAAAGAAGACTAAAGTACCTTCCCCAAAAAAAGACTATTAAAGTCTTTGCCCATCTGCAAAGTCCATTTCTCTTTCCTCTCCAAATTGCCTAGACCAGTGATGAGCAAACTTTTTAAAGAGGGGGCCAAAGGAAAGGAAATGCTCATCTGTCAGTCTGTTTCTAAGACAACTCTTTCAAAGTTCCATTGTATTGTATCCTACTCATTGTATTCGTCAGATTAGGAACAATGTTGGTGGTTGGACGGAACATTTCAGGGGACCACATCTGGCCCACAGGTCATAGTTTGACCATCACTGCTAGATCAAACCTCGTTTGCTAGAGCTACTGCTGAATCATAGCTGGGTTAGCCCTAATGCTTTCCCTGGAACACCCTCTGTTTGTTCGGGGTCTTATTTTTCCCTACCAAATTCTTTTTGGTTAGATCCATAGAACCTAAAATGTTTGAATAAGGATAAGAATTAGTTTGAATATTAGACTGAATTTTTTAAAATAATATTTTAGAAATTCTACATTGTGCTCTGGCTTTTAAATCATTTCACTCATTTCACAGATATATGTATCACAGACAACCAAGAACTCTAAGCTGAAATATGAATTCTCAGCTTATCTCTGCCATTAATTTACTGAGTGACCTTGGGCAATTCACTTCTCTTAGAGGTTCAGTTTCATCCTCTGTTTAAAAAAAAAGTGTGTTGGGGAGGCACCAGACGAGATTTGAACTTGAGGATGTCTGAAGTTCCATCTAATCTGATGCCCCGTGCCTTTTAGATAAGATAGCTAGCTAGGGCTGATTGAGTGGCCTCTACACCAGAAAGGAATCCCCTCGCTTGCTTTCAATAGGCAAAAAAAGTTTATGTTTGGCTTGTCCTGCAGTCACATGGCAAAGACATGAATGACAGCAGTCAGGCTGATGTATCCTCGTGGCCATTCTGTGACTTTTTTTGTGAGAAGAAAACTATATAGAGCAAAAAATATAGAGAAAACTATATAGAGACAAAAAAAAAGTTAACTATGTTTTCCTTTAAGTGGCTAGAAGCCAAGACAGATGCAAAACTAATTATTTCTTTGTAATAAAAAAAAATCCACATTAAGGTTCACTGAGCTTCCAGAAAGCAATCTTAAAAATTATCTAGTGATATCTCCTAGCCCAGACAAGAAGCTCCTTGACATGTTCCTAACAAATGAAAGTTTCTAGTGATGAGGAAGATGCTCAGGGCATCACAACAGTCTATTCTGTCCTCACACGTCTAAGTGGGCCCAGTGAAGAAAAGTGTGGGGTCTGAAATGAGAAAAAAAACTGGAGTTCAGAAATACTTAGACTGTGTGACTCTCAGTAACTTCTTTCTGACTCAGTTTCCTCAGAAGTAAAATGAAGATAATAATAGCACCTATATCTCAGGATTGTTAGAGGATAAAATGAAATAATAAAGTTCTTAGTATAGTGCCTAATCCATAGAGGTGCTTAATAAATGCTTATTCCTCTCCCCCTTCAGAAAGCTGCAGTTTTTAAAAAGTCTTTCTCATTTTAAGTGGAAATTTTTCAAGGTTTGCCCTCCAGAGCAATGCAGAGAATAATGCTACTCCCTATTCTTTATTCATTTGTCAACTGGAAAATGGACAATAGCCAGGACAGCATCATGAAGGGTAGGCATTTTAGGCAATATACATTTCATTCATCCACTCAAATACAATGTACTTTATTATGTTTATTATTTATATCATATATTTTGTTGAATTATATTATATTGAATTACATTATATTATATTATATATTATGACATATTATAGCATTTATTAACATAGGCAGTATGGAGGTAGCGAGAGTGTTGGACATGCTACCAGCAAGATTTGAGTTGCAATCTCTTCTCTAGAACTCGCCAGCTTTATAACTCTGGGCAAGTCACAGCCTTTACTGACTTTTCATTTCTTAACCTGCAATATAGGGATAATAACAGCTGCCGTATCTACCTCAGAGACTTGTTCTGAGATTCACATGAAGTCAGCAATAAAGAGTTGCTTTTGCACCTCAACATGCTATATAAATGTCAGTTATTATTATTCTGTTCAAAGCACAGGCAGTCTTTCAAATATCTTAAAAAAAAAAAGCCCCCATTTAAAATGAAAATATTCCATGGGAAGGGGTTTATGTCTTTGTCAGTTAATATAGAGCTCAATATTCATTGAGTTTCATTTCAACATTGAATTCACAGGATCTTAGATATAGAGCTAAAAGGAAACTCTAATACTATCTAATCCCACCCCCTCATTTTACAGATAAGGAAACTCAAGTCCAGGCTACCCAGGACTCAGTAGCACAGGTAGAAATTAACCGAGGTCCTCTGACTCCAGGACCATTTCCTAGGGTCAGGCTGCCTCCCTGTGGCCAGCACAGGGATAGATAGTTTTGGGGGGAACAAAAAATATGTGACAATATATGAGAGGAAGCAAAGAATTCTATATGATAAATGCTACTACTTCGTGGTATGATCCTTTGCCCTTGCCCCCCACACCTCTTTCTGGCCCTTGTTGTCTTTATCTGTTAAATGAGGAGGTTGGACGAGCTGCCCTCTATGGTTGCTTCCAGGGCTGATATTCTGTGACGCTGAGGAAGATGCTCTGGGCCAGGGACCAGTTCAGTGGAAACAAAACCTGGATTCAAATTTTGATTCTTCCACCACCTAGTGGAGAACTCCAGGCTAGCACACAAGAAATAAAACTCATTTAGAGCTGAAAGAAAACACATTGATCTTGAGTCCAAACTCTTTGCTTTGTAGATAAAGAAGTAAGAAGGAGAGGGGAAAAATCAATTTGCCTGTTTTCAAACAGATATTAAGAGAGTCAAAACTGGGCTTGATTCTCAGAACCCCTGACCAAGGGGTCTGATACTCCTGGACAAAGGCAGGAGTCCCTGAGAGGACCATATCTACCTTAGTGTCTACATGATAAATGCTGATGTGTGCTGAACAAGGCTGTTCTCCCCAAATCTTCCTCAACAATTCTCATGAAGTCTTGAAATCCAATTTTATTTTCTTTTTTAAATCCTTACCTTCCATTTTAGAATCAATACTGTGTATTGGTTGCAAGACAGAAGAGTGGTAAGAACTGGGCAATGGGGATTAAGTGACTTGCCCAGGGTCATATAGCTAGGAAGTGTCTGAGGCCAGATTTGAACCTAGGACCTCCCATCTCTAGGCCTGGCTATCAATCCACTGAGCCACCCAGCTGCCCCGAAATCCAGTTTTTAAAGATTCACTACTTTGATTTTAGAAGACAGAATTTAGAGTATTTTATAGTTTAAAGAGACTTTTTTAATGATGATGATAGGAGCATAATGGATAGAGCACCATGCTTGGAATTGAGAGGACTTGAATTCAAATCTGGCCTCAGAAATGTCCTAACTTAGAAAGTCATTTAACCATGATTGCCTAGCCTAGCAGCATGATTTTCTGTCTTAGAATTGACAGTACTAAGACAGAAAGTAAGGGTTTAAAAAAAAAAGATGACGATTATCAAGCCCCTGAGAAATAAGTGGTTTGCCCTAGAAGCCCCCATTTAAAATGAAAATATTCCATGTGAAGGGGTTTATGTCTTCATCAGTTAACATATTATAATGTATTAGTTACCAGTCACCAAAGAGCAGAATTATAGAGTGATGGAAGATAGGTCTTTGGGTAGAGCAATTAGAGAAAGTCGAGGAAATAGGTGCCTAGAGAGATGGGTCTTCTAAGAAGAAAGGGAAAAAACTCTGTAAGGGAGATAAGATCCTTCCCCCTACCCAAAAGAAAATCACCTACTTCATAATTTTTACTGAAAGCTAACCCTGATTTTGAAGATTTGTCTTAATGGACTGCTTTATTAAAATGTTCCCAGTCCATTTTGTGTGCTTCATTAAATGTTTTTAAAATGTACAGAAATATCCTCTGTCCTTACCAAGTCCCCTTTCCTAACTCTAAATTCTCCCAGTCCCCCAGGGGTCATTCCATTGGGGAAACATGTAAATAGATAGGTACATACAAGATACTTAGAGAGTGAAAGGAAATTAATCTTAGAAGTCAAGGCTCAAGGAACTGGGAAAACCTGGAAATTTCTCCTATGGAAAGTTGTATTTGAGCTGAGTCTTGAAAGAAGTCAAGAAACGGAGGAGGAAGAAAAGCAATCCCAGTATAGGGGACAATCAGGGCAAAGGGATGGAGCTTCATTTTTGGCTGGAACAACAAGCAATTCAAAATCACTTATCTTAGCATGGAAGGGAATAAAGTCTGAAAAGACAAAAAAGGATAGGAGAGGGCCAAGTTGTAAGAAGCCTTAAATGCCAAACAAAGAACTTTACAATTGATACTGTAGGTAATAGGGAGCCACTGAAGTTAATTGAGCAGGAGAAGTTATATGGACAGGCTTGTGCTTTAGAAAAATCAGTATGGAAGATATGTGGAGGATATATTCAAGTAAGAGTTAAGTCAAATGGACCAATCAGAAGATTACTGCAATAGTCCAGAACAGAAGAAATATGATTTCCACACTTGAATACATCAGCATAGGTATATGTTTGAAAATTTCTGGAGGGCAACATGATCAGAAATAAAGGAGAGAGAACTTTTCGGAGGAACTAGCTACCCCTTTCCCCTAGAGCAGTGATGAGCAAACTTTTTAAAGAGGGGGCCAAGGGAAAGGAAAAAAACTTAAGGCAGGCCAATATAATTTATTAAAAATAACAATGACACACTTTACAAAATTCTTGTATTTTTGTGATACTAAGTGCTATTAACGACTGAAAGATTATGAAGGAGAAGGGCCACATCTGGCCCATGGGCCGTAGTTTTCCCATCAAGGCCCTAGAGGATTCAAACAATGGAATCCTGAGGTGTAATCATTTTCAGTTTGCACAAATTTGACATTTATCCCCAGAGTTGAAAGCTAGTATAATCCACACCATTCTTCAGAAAAGATACTTCACCTTTATTTAAGACTTTCAAAAGTTTCCAGATGAAATGAACTAGAAAAGGTCTATATCCCAAGGAGATGAAAAAAAGAGTTGGGAAAGGACCTACTGGTAAAAAGTATTTATAGAATCTCTTTTTGTGGTGACAAAGAATTGAAAATTGAAGGGATGTCCATCAATTGGAGAATGACTGAACAAATTGTGGTATATGATGTGATGGAATACTGGACCAGGATGATTCCAGAGAGAGTTGGAAACACCTACATGAACTGATGCAGAGTGAAATAAACACAAGTAGGAAAACACTGTATACAATAGCAGTAATATTGTGGAATAATCAACTGTGAAAAACTTACTACTCTCAGCAGTACAATAATCCAGGACAATTTTGAGGGACTTATGACAAAGAATGCTATCCATCTCCAGAAGATGAGCTAGTGGAGCTGGAATGCAGATCAAAGCATATGATTTTTTCACTTTAGTTTATTAGGGTTTTTATTTTGGGATATTGATTTTATATGATTATTCTCTTACAAAAATGGACAATATGGAAAGATCAAATTGCACCAGGAAGGAGGAGAGAAGAAGTCAATTTAGATCATAAAACTTCAGAAAACATATGTGAAAATTGTTATTACATGTAATTGGTAAAATAAAATATCTTCACCAAAAAAATGAAAAGAAAAAGAAATGAGCTAGGAAAATTATAGAGAGGGTGGGAGGAGGGAATTAAACATGAACTATCTAATGTACCTCTGGGGATTCAATATATAGCCCATTAGAATGGAACCCAATGTACATTTTATTCTAAAAGTCCATCATTTGAACTCAACTCTGTATTATAAATGATTACTTTTGCAACATGAAAATTCAAAAGCATTCAAATGAAAAGAAAAAAGTTTACATAGTACCAGGAGGAAAAAGGTTAATGGGGAATAAGAAAACTATATTGCACTTTTAAAAAATTTTAAGCATCTTACATATATTGTTTCATTTGAGCCCTGCAACAACTCAGTGAAGCTGGTACTAGACCTGTGATTATCTTTATTTTACAGATGAAGAGTGAGAGATTCAGAGAAGTTCAATGTCTTTTCCAAGGTCATTCAACTAATAAGTGTCAGAAAGAAGATTCAAACCTAGGATAAATCTAGTGTCCTATCCACTATATCATGCTGCCATACCAAAGAAGGGAAAAAAATTCTTGATGATAAAAGGAAACCTGTAGAATGTCCTTTGGAAAACTTTAAAAAAGGGGAAATAATCATTGCAGGGCTGATTTAAGTGCAGACCTACTCCAAAGGAAGATGATTGGATAGGTAGATATAGCCAGAAGGCACAGTGGAGAGAGAACTGGAATCAGGAAGAACTGATTTATTCTCATACTAGCTTTTCAACTCTGGGCAAGTTGTTTCACCACTGTTTGCCTCAATTTCCTCATATGTAACATGGGCATAATATTAGAATGTATCTCCCAAAGTTATTGTAAGGACTAAATCAGATAATAATTATAAAGAACTTAGCATAGTGCCTGGCATATAATAAGTACTATATAAATGATCTACTAGTTATTATTAGATGAGATGACCTTAGGAATTTAAGAAATTTAATTTCTGGATATTTTGGAATGGAGAGCTAGGATTTAGGATTTCCATATATGCAACCCACTGAGTCCACAGAAGTTAAATAACACAACCAATGGCATCCCCAATTGTGTCTGATGAACTTGACATTATCAAGTACCTGAGTTGAGATTTCTGCTTATTTATCAGATAGAGAACACCAGGAGCCAGCACAGTCAGATAAAAAATCTTGCCTTTTCAATCTTATGTCATCCATGAGTGTCTTCATATTCAACAAGGGTAGTAGAGAAGGGAATGCAACAAGCCAGAAATGGGAGTCAAATATGGAGAGCATCAAATTTAATTGGTGTCATAGGTGGATATAGTTCTCTACTACATGGTTGTCACAATAAGCTAAGCATAAAGAATAAATGGAAAGTCATAGGGTCTGAAAATTATTTGGGGGCTATCTAAAATTCTAAATGGAAAACTGAAATGGCTGTGGGTGGCATGAAAATTGAAGGAAAAAGAATCCAGCCAACCCGGCTGACATTTCCTAATGATTTACTAAGTAATCTCAAATGACTGAAATCACAGAGCTAACTATAAACTTCTTGGCTGGCCTTGGGGAACAAGTTAGTAGAAATCATCAGTTAATTATAGAGGAGTCTCTACTCCCTCTAGAATCTCCTTTTCTGATTTTGACTTGTTTTTTTTTTCAAGTTTGCCATAGCATCTTGAGAATCTTGAGTTTTTTCTCTGCATCCTTTTCACCTAGCCACACAATTATTTGCATCTTGAAGACAGATTCAAAACCTTCTTCTCCTCTCTTCTCCTCAAGCACAATGTGTGACCAAAGCAATAAATTTACATATATAGACATATGAGAAGACCAAACTTCAATATGATGAGTCCATGATCCATCAATTTGGACAAAGATAGTAGCCAGTGGTTCAGGATCATTGATTCTAGTGTTTGCTTAATATAATATATGGTATATTATGATATATGTACAGTAGTATATACATATTATATGGGATAGCTAGGTGGCTCACTGGATAGAGTGCCAAGCTTGGAGTCAGGAAGACTCAGCTTCCTGAGTTCAAATCTTGCCTCAGACACTTAATAGTTGTGTGACCCTGGGGCTAGTGCCAACCCTCATCTATAAAAATGAGCTGGGGAAGGAATTAATAAACCATTCCAGTATCTATGAACCTGTCTCAGCTAATTATGATCCATGGATCACAATGGATTTATCCAACACCAGAATCAATGATTCTGCACCACTGGCTTCTTCCTTTGTCCAAATCACTGAATCTTTGACCCATCATATTTTGGTACTTTCATCCATTTGTGATCCTGTAGGATTGGACAGCCCATTTATTGTCCATCAATTCTTCTTACTATGTAAAATACACTGTCTTTTCCCATACCCCCATACATAATCCAGGCAAAATAAATTCTTTATTCATTTGAGTTCTTTTCTACCCTGTGTAAATTTTTAGACCCATCCCCTTTGAGTGACCATGGGCTTCACAGAGGAGGATCTGTGTTCAGAGACTGATGAAATAAAAACAATGTAATTAGCAAACAAATGAATATAGAGGACCTCGCACCATCTTCCATTTGTATAGTGTGCAGAATATACTATATGAACCTGGTGAATACCTTTAGACAGCATAATCTCATTGATATGAATGTCTTATTTCATATTAATCTCTCCATTTTGTCCAAAGGACAAAAGGCTTTATCAGATATTTTTGCTGAAATCTAAATATAGTACAGCATGTATTTGATCTACCATCCTAGCTACCTTATCATAATAGGAAATAAGGTTAAAATCTGGCATGATATTTAGTGATCATTGCTTCCCTAAAAGCAATTTCTAGCCATGCTTCCTTCATGTTCATCTTGTAACAAATAAAAATAGATTAGTCTTGTTTTCCCACCATCATTTATTATCATCACCTCATTCATCCTGGGATGTGTCAAAAATATTTATTTAATATTCTTTCTGTATTTTAAAAGTTTTGTCATTGCTGTCCTTACATATTGTAGAAAACATGAAACTGAGCCTTTTTTGGTCATGGGTTTAATGACTATGAGGAAGGTAGATAACTACATCTGAGTATCATCTTCTCATGCTTGCTACTGACAGATTCACTTTAATAAGCCCTATCAAGATTTAGCCACTGCAAAGTTTATAGTTTGCAGAAGGACACATTAGCAATGTCTCAAATCATATTCTATAATGAACTCAAAATTGATACATGATGGGACTATTAAAGCTTATACCATAAAAAATTAGGAAGGGATTAGAACAGGTACTTTTCATAGCTATGACAAGGATGAATGTAATAAAAAAAATAAACTAGATCATTTTCATTACATGAAATTAAAGCTTTTTCACTAACAAAATCCATGCAAGGATAAGATGGGAAGTTGTTGATTGGGAGGAAAATCTTTGCATCAGATAACTGATAGGGATCTCATATCCAAGATAGCTATGATACTAATGTATATAATTGATCATCCAATATGCCTGTATTTTAAGAGCTTATATATGCCAGACAGTGTTCTAAGTTCTAGCGATGCAAAGAAAAGTAAAATCAGAAATATATATATATGAATAATTCTTAGACATATATATTAACATAGTATATATACAAAGATGACTAAGAATTATTCAAAGCACATCTAAAAATGATTATAAACTGTACAATTACAAAACATTCCTACAAATAATGAATAATTAGATTTTTTATTTTTTTAATTTTATTTTTTAGAAAAAATTTTTCCATGGTTACATGATTCATGTTCTTACTCTCCCCCTCCCAATACCTACCCCATATCCAAAGCACATTTCCACTGGTTTCTTCATGTGTCATCAATCAAGACCTAATTCCATATTATTGATAGTTGTACTAGGGTGGTCGTTTAGAGTCTACATCCCCAATCATGTCTGCATCAACCCATGTGTTCAAGCAGTTTTCCTCTGTGTTTCCACTCTTGTAGTTCTTCCTCTGAATGTGGGTAGCGTTCTTTTCCATAAATCCCTCAGAATTCTCCAGGATCATTGCATTGCTGCTAGTACAGAAGTCCATTACATTCAATTTTATCACAGTGTATCAATCTCATACAATGTTCTCCTGGTTCTGCTCCTTTCACTCAGCATCTTTTTTTTTTTTAAGAAAAATTTTCCATGGTTACATGATTCATGTTCTTACTTTCCCCTTCACCTCCCTCAAACCACCCCCCATAGGTGACGTGCATTTCCACTGGTTTTAACATGTGTCATCGATCAATCACTCTTCATCTTTGTGGTGGCAAAAAACTGGAAACAAGGGTATGCCCTTCAATTGGGGAATGGTTGAACAAATTGTGGTATCTGTTGGTGATTGTTGTGAGGATTATTTAGCAATTAATTTAGTAATAGTGTTGGACCTAGCAGGAAGGGCTGGAGGATTCCAAGATGGAATGAAGGAGCAGGAAGTGGGGCTTGGACTCCGAGAGAGACTCCATAGTGGTTGGGGACATAACTGTTGCTAACCCTGGGAGATCTCAGAGTTAGGGAAAAACTGCATCCAGATTCCCTGGGATCCTGAGAGATGGTGGCTTTCAGCAGTGGACAGCAGACCTGCAGAGCAGCACCACGTGGAGAAATGGTTTGTGATCTGGTGGTCAGCATTTCAAACTCACTCTCCCTACCTGGGTACCTTGGATCACCTGGTGGAGTTGGCTCTTGGCATCCTTGGATTTACCGTGAGACCCCAATCCTCAGGCCCTTTAGCTGAGCTGACCAAACCTGGCTGGAACCAGGTTTTGGAGGAGCTTTCCCTGTGCCTTCAGTACTGCTACCTTTGGGCCCTGCCTGGCTTAGGTCAATAGGATAGTGTAGTTATGTCCTTCCCTGCCCCCTGTGGTTTGCCCTTTGGTTGTAAGTATAGAATCCCTTATTCCCATCCTTCATTATTATTTCCCTCAATTAAACTGTTATAAACTTTTACCTTTGCCTGCTGGTTCCACAGGACTTGGCCTATGTGGGCTGAGTGACTGTTGGGCCAACTGCCATTCCTCTGACAGTTAACAGCTTGGCAGTAAACCCTGGTCTCCCTATCCTGGTTGGTCCTATCTACCTGTCATTCCTGACTCTCCTTCAACCCAGTATGGACCCACAAACCACCTAGATTACATTTTGATAATAATAGTTAACATCCCTGGTGCCCCACCATTACATGATGGAATACTATTGTGCTCAAAGGAATAATGAACTGCAGGAATTCCATATGAATTGGAATGACCTCCAGGAATTCATGAATAATTAGAGAAAGGTATATCAAAACAACTCAGAGGTTAAACTTCAAATTCTTGGCAAAGTTGACAAAAGAAGGGATAATGAATGAAACTATATGGGGCTGCAAAAAGATAGGCATACTGTTAAATTGTTGGTGGAGTTCAGAATGTTTCAACCACTGTAAAAATCAATATTCAGTCTGTTATTTTTAAAAATGATAAAGGCTGATATAATGAGGATAACTAATATTTTATTTAGGCCCATGTTAGTAGAATAAAATCGACCATGTGCTTGTAAAAATTCCAAATTGCCGCCTCAGCCATTACGTTCAGTACCTTCCCTAATCTTTTCTACGTTCCCCAGAGAGCGTGCTCAGGTAGCCAAGAGAGAGCTCCTCCAATGACCCCAGGAGTCTTATAGCATTCTCTTACATCATCACACTTCCTGTCTGCCTCCATTTTTATAAGAGGAATCATGGGAAATATAGTTTCCAAAGTCCCCAAAACATCCACAGGAAGTTTGTCATCTATCTACATATCTTAAGGCTCAAATGAGCCCAAATACCTCTAAATGGAACCCCAGAACTTATTTAAATAACGCAAGTCACACTAAAAAGATACAAAAATGTACATACACACGTATCTCACAATTAAGCACATATCTCATGAAGAACAAAGATTATAAGTTTCCATATATACCAAAATAGTTATGGCACCAATTTTTTTGGTAGAAAAAATAGAAGCAGTTCTATAGCAAAATATTGTAGAACCATAGTCTTAACATTGATTGGGGAAAGGTTAAAGAATTATTATTTCCTACAATGGAATATCTACACATTGCAAGAAATAATATGAGAAAGAGAGAAGCAGGGCTTGCATGAATGGGCACTTAGAGAAGTAAATGAAACTAGGAACACTATACATGATAACTAAAACAATGGAACTGGAAAGGGTAACAACCATAACAAAAACTGAATGTTACAAAATTATAACAAGAAACTTATCCCCAAATAAGAAATGAGAAAATACTTCTCTCTTACAGGTGTGCATCAGTGTATAATCTGCCAGATTAAGTGGATGTTGTATTGGTTAGTTTTGCTGAACATTTTATTTTCTCCCTTTTAAAATTGTTTTCTTATTTAAAAAAGGGGGGTTTTATGGGTAGGGAAATAGGGAGACTATATTAGTTAATAAAGGTGATATGACACCCACCAGGCTAGCCAAATGACAAAAAGATACAGTGACAAATGTTGGAGGAGATCTAGAAAAATTGGGACACCAATGAATGCACTGTGAACTGATCCAACCATTTTAGAGAGCAATTACCTAGAGAGTTATAAAACCGTTTGTACCTTTAGACCTAGCAATACCATTGCAAGGTCTGTTTTCCAAAGAGATTAGGGAAACATGAAAAGAATACATATGTTCCAAAATATTTAAAGCAACTCTATTTGTGGTAGCAAATAATTGGAAACTGAGGGGATGGCCATCAATTAGGCGACGGCTAAACAAATTGTGACATATGATTGTGGTAGAATATTATTGAGCCATAAGAAATGGCAAACAAACTGATTTTTTTAAAAAACCTGGAAAGAACCAAACAAGATAATGAACAGTGAAATGAAGAGAATCAGGAGAACATTCTACAAAGACACAGAATTAATATTAGATGAATAAACTGAGAATGTTACCTCCATAAAGTTAACAGAAAGATAAAACATGAGAGTTAATTTATATGATATGGTGGCCTCCATGATGATATCCTATGTGGATATGCAGCAAGAGTGGGGAGGGGTTGGGGCACTAGTGGATGGAATCTATTATGTAGATATGGAAAAAAGTACGTTGAACCTATAGATCTGTGATTTCATTGGTTTAATAGATTCTTTTTCTTTATATATAGAAATGCTTGTTTTGTTTGGATCTGTAAACATTTTGAATAAAAGAAATAAAAAAAAGAAAAAATAAAGGTAAAGGAGAAAAAAGACAAAAATGAAATAAAAAACAGTCTCTTGGAATGATAGCTATTAGGCTGAGAAATCAGATCACTGTGGGAATCAATATGTGTTGTATTCTTAACTCTGCTTACTTCATTCTTCTTTAAGCCATATAAATCATTCTATGCTTCTCTATATTCATTATGTTCATTTGCTTCTTATAGCATATTAATATTCCATTTCAGTATAACAATAATAATTTTATTACATTCATGTATCATAATTTGTTTTTTTGTTGTTTTTTTTTTAATTTTAAACCCTTAACTTCTGTGTATTGACTTATAGGTGGAAGATTGGTAAGGGTAGGCAATGGGGGTCAAGTTATCATAATTTGTTAAGCCAGTCTGTTTCCTAGCCAATGAACATCTAATTTGTGACTAATTCTTTACTATCGCAAAAAGAAGTGAAGATTTAGTCATTTTGTATAATTCCAAATCATTTTCCAAAATGGTTACACTGAGTCAAAGCTTCATCAACAATGCACTAGTGTACCAATGTTCCCACAAGTCCTCCAACAGTGACAATTCCCAATTTTTGTCATCTTTGCCCATTTTCTAAGGGTGAGGTGAAAACTTAGGGTCACTCTGACCTGAATTTTGCAGTAGGTAAGAGCACTGAACTTAGAGTCAGGAAGATCTAAATTTCAATCCTGCCTCAAACACTTACTAGTTACATGACCTAAGGTAAGTCATTAACCTCTCTGTGTCTCAGGTTTCTCATCTAAAAATGGTAGCACCTGTTGTGAGGGTTTATTTAGTAATTTATTTGGCAATAGTGTTGGATCTAGCAGGAAGGGTTGGAGGATTCCAAGTTGGAATGAAGAAGCAGGAAGTAGGACTTGTGCTCTGGGAGAGACTCCATTAGTGGTTGGCACAAACAGTTGCTAGCCCTGGGAGATCTCAGAGTTAAGGACACCCTGCATCCTGATTCCCTGGGATCCTGAGTGGTGGTGGCTTTCAGCAAGTGGACAAGACCTGCAGAGCTGAACCAAGTGGAGGAGGGGTTTGGGATTTGGTGGACAGCATCTCAAGCACACTCTCTCTACTTGGGTACCTTGGACCACCTTGGCTTTTGGCATCCTGTGAGAATCTTTGGATTACCGTGAGAAACCCTCAAAGTCACCCTCAGGCCCTTTAGCTGTGCTGGTCAAGCCTGGCTGGAACCAGGTTTGAAGCAGCCTCCCAGTGACTCCAGTACTGCTTCTTTGGGCCCTGCCTGGCTTAGGTCAATTAGATTAGAGTAGTCAAGTCCTCCCCTTGGCCCTGTGGTTTGACCTTTAGGTTTTCAAGTGCAGAATCCCCTATCCCACCTTTATTTAGTTACTCACAATTAAACTGTTTAAATCCTTTACCTTGCCTGCTGGTTCCATAGACCCTGGCCTAGGGGTGAGCTGGGTGACTGTTGGCCTAACTGCCATTCTTGACAGTTACCAGCTTAGCAGTGACCTCTGGTCTCCCTATCCTGGTTGGTCCTGTCTCTCCTTCAACCCAGTGTGTGTACCCACAAACCATCTAGGTTATTTTTTAGCATCCCTGGTGCCCCATCTTTTACACACCTAACTCACCAGGTTGTGGCCAGAATTAAATGAAATAACATGTTTTGCACTTTGCCAAATATATATATATATATATATATATCCTTAATCATATGAAAACCATTATTGTTTTTATTATGAAGTAACCATTATTGTTATTATTATTTCTTTTATTATGTACCTTTCACAGCAGCTTGGGATGAGTAGTTGAAGTTCTTAACCAAACAATGGGTAGATGAAATTACAAATGATGAAGTAGATTATTTTAATTACATTAAATTGAAAAGATTTTGTGGGAATAAAATTAATATACCTAGGATCATAATTATAGTAAAAACTCTTACCTCCCATCTTAGAATCAATATTGTATATTGGTCCTATGACAGAAGAGTAGTAAAAACTAGGCAATAAGTAACTTGCCCAGGGTCACATAGCTAAGAAATGCCTGAGGCTAGATTTGAATTCAGGACCTCCTATCTCTTGGTCTGACACTCAATCTACTAGCTGCCCCCAAATAGAGCTTTAAAGATTTACAAAGTGATTTGATCCTCATCATAACCCTGTGAGGTAGGTATTGTTATTATCCTAATTGTTGTTGTTATCCCCATTTTGCAGTTGAGGAAACTGGGGCTGAAAGAGATTAAGTGACCACAAATTCAGAGAAGCATGAAAAGACATGTGAATTGATGCAAAGTGAAATCTTGTGAACCAATATAATATACACAATGACTTTAATTAGGTAAGTGTAAAGAATGATATCAAAAAAAATCCAAACTAAATATTGTGAATTTATAGTAGCCAAGCCTGGCACCAAAGAAATACATATGTACATACCTATATAAATACATACACACATATGCATACACCTGCATGTACGTATGTGTATATATAAAGACCTGACCCCCACAATATACTTTTTTTTTAACCCTTAACTTCTGTGTATTGGCTCCTTAGTGGAAGAGTGGTAAGGGTGGACAATGGGGGTCAAGTGACTTGTCCAGGGTCACACAGCTGGGAAGTGTCTGAGGCCAGATTTGAACCTAGGACGTCCCATCCACAATATGCTTTTGCTGATGTGGAAGCCCATGATTGTAAAACACTGAATCAGATTTCTTTTCAATATGTACATTGCTTTTGCTAAAAAATTTTCCCTTCCCTTTTTCATTATTTGTTATAAAAGATGGTTATAAGAAAGGAGAGGGAGAAATACTTTGGGAAATGTAGATAATAGAAAAACAAAAGACAGTGATAAAGGATTAATTTTTTTAAGTAAAGTACCAATCTGCATTGATAGAAGGAGTTTCCTCATTAAGAATTCCCTATACCAATTAAATCATAGGTCCAGTCAAAAAAAAATAATAATGATTTCCCCTGCCTTTAAACATTTATATCCCATGACTCCAACTAACAATGCCAGAATACTATTAAAAGGGTTTTCTTTCTAATTAACACACTTAATAAATGCTTAATTATTGAAATGAGAAGACTGGAAATATATGGATTCTGTATATATATATATAGTCCCCAAAAGGAAAAAGTTATCACTTGGGAAAATATCCTCCTTTCTAAATCTTTTGTTGAGCATCTTTTTTAATGCTGAAGAAATATACTGTTTTGATGCAAGCACATTTACTTATCCTAGGAGGACCTCTAGAGGTTTGATGAAAAAATGTTAGTACAAATATCTTCTAGTAAGAGTTCTCAGTTGGATGGGGGAAAACCCAAGACAGCTACTTTCGAAAAACTATAATTCCATTT
This sequence comes from Gracilinanus agilis, assembly GCF_016433145.1. Lineage (NCBI taxonomy): Eukaryota > Metazoa > Chordata > Mammalia > Didelphimorphia > Didelphidae > Gracilinanus > Gracilinanus agilis. Next base: position 137,746,202 of record NC_058131.1, on the reverse strand, counting down.
TAATTGATCATTCTGTCTTTTTAATGCATACATACATGATTTCTAAATATATATATATATATATATATTTCTAGTTATTAGGAAGTTTTCCCTAACATCAAGAATAATTTTGCTTCTTTGCAACTTTCACCTAGATGTCCTGTTTCTACCCTTTGGAGTCAAAACAGAATAAATCTAATCCCTCTTCCACATGACAGCCCTTCAATTACTTGAAGACAGGCATCATGACCTGAATCTTCTCTTCTCTTGGCTAAACATCTTCAGTTCTTTCAACCAATTCTAACACAACATGGTCTCAAGATCCTTAAACTATTTTGGCTGCCCTTCTCTGAATTCTCTCCAAATGTGAACTTCATGTTTGTTTAGTTATGGTCAATGAGAGTAGGAATTTTACATCATCATCCTAATGCATCCCTTCTGTTTCCGTAGAATGAGGAAAAAGCACCTACTGTATTTTATCATTTGAGTATTGATGTAAGAGAAGTACATATAATTCCCTTTGTAGAAGCACTGAATGGAGAAGTTACCTCAAGAGACTACAGAAAAATGAAACACTCAAGAAATACAATAACAAGTTAAGTTACAGAAGATGAGCTCAGTATTTACATGCAAAACAGGAAATGAGAAAGAAAGTTTCATTCCACATTATGGACAAAGTACTGTTTCCTTTCCTTTGGCGACTCTATAAATTAGGAGAGAACTCATTATAGTAGTGAATATTGTCAAAGAAAATTTGAGGAAAAAAGTGAATATATAAAGGAATTGTAATGGGCTGTGATTTAGAGTTCAAAATTTAAGTTTTTGCCCAAGTCATTCAGAACAATTGGAAAAAATATCTTTGGAAGGACATCTTGTCTTTAAACAGTTTTTGAAAGGGGAAAGACAAAATGAACATTGTGTCCCAGAAGTTTTATTGCAGTTTTAAGTTTTAATGAAGTAGCTTTAGTAACTTAAAACTGTACTTGAGGCTTTGGAGGGAACCTATGTAGAAAGTTTTTGTTCTAATAAACCAGTAATATAAATTTGATGTCTTACAGAATTAATAATGTAGGAAATTAATCTATTTTACAAGGTGCAGATTTAAGGAAGTATAAGTTAGAGAACATCATATGTTTTATAGTTGCAAGCATGGCTGGTGAAACATTCTGGAGCCCAGCAAAACTCTCAAGTGCAGCCCAAAGCAAACTAAAATGTAATTGAGAAATGTTTAACAAAATAAATAAAAATACAATACAACAGGGAGCAGCTGGGTAGCTCAGTGGATTGAGAACCAGGCCTAGAGACGGGAGGTCCTAGGTTCAAATCTGGCCTCAGACACCTCCCAGCTGTGTGACCCTGGGCAAGTCACTTGACCCCCATTGCCCACCCTTACCACTCTTCTGCCTTGGAACCAATACACAGTATTGACTCCAAGCCAGAAGGTAAGGGTTTTAATAAAAAAAAATACAATACAACATAGATAATGTTAATTTATGGTTATCTAAATTAATAGGCTGCTCACAAGGGCTTATTTCTGTTTGAGTGTGATATCACTATGTTACATTATCCACCTAAATGAGAAGCACAGCCCACTTGGCATCAGAAGTATGATTACAGAGCCAGAGGCTTTCCACATGTGGTTGAAATAAGATCATCTTCCAAACCACCTCCACACGGTACCTCTGTTCTTTTCAAACCTTAAAGCATTATACGAATGCTGGTTGTTATTATTATTGTTATTTGGGGAAATTACTCAACAATTCTCATGGATTTGTTGCTCTAACTAATGTACACATGCCCTCCACAGATGCAGACTAGAACCCTCCCATGCCTGTCCATCCTATGTAACTCTTGTCCATATCCTCCCATAATATGCCACATGGCACAACTTACAATCAGGAAACATTTTGAAGATATCATATAGCAATGTGCTGAGGACCTATCTTGCTTTCACCTGACATTATGGAAAGAACCATGACATATGGGTACCATAACCAAGCAGATGGGCTATCCGTTAGTCTTTCCTAGCTCTCATAGGACCAGTTTTTAACTATGTAATTCTTTAATAATATCTAGCATGCCGGTTCTTATTTTTATTATGTTATCAAGGCAATGAAGAGAACACTAGACCTAGAATCAGGAAGATCTAAATTCTAATCTGGCTTCAAGTACTTCCTAGCTGTGTGACCCTGGGCAAGTCACTTAATCTCTATCTGCCTCAGTTTCCTTAACTGTAAAATAAGGGTGATGGAACTAATATTTGTAAAATACTTCTCATGGTTCCTCACACATAATCCTTTACAAATGTTAATTATTACTATTTTTAGTTTCTTATTTGTAATATGCTGTAACCTCTTCAAACTCATTATGTGCTTCTCTATTGCCTTCTAAGTGAAATTCATTTTTAATTTTTCAGAAACCACATCTGGTCTATGATCTACAACCATTTAATACCACTAGGAAAATTTTGTTATTTTTTTAAGTGGGCCTTGATTTCTGAGAGAAGTATGAGGTTGTGAAAGGAGCTTTGGAATTTACCAAAGACAATCCAGCCTGAAGCTTAATTCTGGGTCCAAATGGTTATCCATTTGCATTGTCTAAGAGTGAGATTGCTGCAATGACCCCATTTAACTGACTCTCTTAGGAAGACAGACCAAATCTGGGCTTTCATTGAGATAGGGAACTACTGGGAGAAGAAACTTCTTCCAATTCAAATTGGCAGCTTCTCGGCAATATATAATCTTAGAGAGTTCCCCAGGGCACTGAGAGTTAAATGACTTGTCCAGGATCACACAGCTAATATATGTGGGAGACAAGACTTGAACATGATTCTTCCTCATTCTGAGGCCAGCTTTCTGTCCAACACATACCACAAATGCCTCTCAACACTTATAATCTGGAAAACAAGCATTCACATACTTGGCTTTTCCTGTACAGATGGTTAGGGCAAACTTTTGTGAATGCTATTGAATCTCTTTTAAGAGGATCTGCAGCATTTCAGAGGACTGAAGAAAAACCTCGATCTAAGGAAAGTGTTCTAAAAGAATGCACTACAATTAAGATCCTTATCTCATAGACCAAGAAAGCATGGGATGTGAGGAGTTAACTGAAAACTCTGAGGCAGACAGTTGTATCAACCAAACTCCCATCAGAAATCTCAAAGTAAAAGATTGCTTCCTTTAAGACACAATTCAGTCATCTTCTGAATTAAATCTTTTCTGATTTCTGTAACTGCTAGTGCCCTTCCTCCCAAACTACCATATTTTAACTACTTTGAATATATTTTGTTTATTTGCTTTATATTTGTTACTTATATTATAATATGTACTTTTTGCCTCTGCTCCCATCTCTATGAATATAAGCTTCTTGCCAGTATAGATGGTTTCACTATTTGTACTTGTATCCCCAACACCTAGCATAGTTTCTGACAAAAAGAAGGCACTTAATAAATTCTCGATTAAATGATTGATTCATAAAAAGAGAAAATAAATAAAGAGTTTGCCAGACCTACCTAACAGGAAGTTGTCCTAACTGCAAAAACAATAAAAACTCCTACCCACTTTCCTTAGCTAGGCTTTTTTGAAAATAAAGGAATAATTGATATATATTTTATAAACCTGATTCCTAATCTCTTCCCCAGAACTGAAAACTATCTTATTTTTGCATTGTCTTCTCTCTAATCTAGGTGTTAGTAAAACTAGGAAGACACATACATGTGGTAGTTTTTAGATACACCTACTTCAAGAAAGATAAAGATTGAAAAAAACAAAATTAAGATTCTTCAAACAGCTCTTCAATATAAAAGATCAGCAAATGTAGCAGCAGTTATTGTACTAGTGACTGAATGCACACATTGATTCTTCCCCTGGAAAATGTTATCATTGATTCTCAAAGGAATCAATTCAGTTGGAAGTTATTGACCTAGAAGAGTAAATTGTTTCCAATGATACTTGAATCAAATATATGGGAAATGGATGAGCTCGCTTCCTAGGTATAGTGGAGGTCCCACTCCAATCCTTATGGCAAGAGGTGACAACCCCGAGTGACTCATCAGGAGACCTCTAGCACATACCTGGCTCTCTTGTAGCCTCAAGGAAATAAGCAGTTACCTAGAATTCAATTGAACTCTCTTCTTATGGTGTGCCATACAGCAGTAGAGCTTGGCTATCTTTCCATAGCCTCTTGGGGTATTTTCATCCCCACAGCTAGAGAATTTTTTATAAGATAATTAGTAGAGAGGATAATGGCATGAAGTCATGTGAGAGTAGAATCAGAGTAAGAATTTTAGAATAGAAAAACATGATTCTTTTTTTACTTCTTTATTTATATTCCAGGTTCTCTTTAGAACCAGTTCCAGATATGTGGGAAGAGGAAGACTTTGAAAGTTACAGACATATAGGAGAAGATATTATATGCCTGATATCTATTTTGCCTCCACTATTCAAAAGGGGAGGGAGTGAAAGTAGGTGAAAGGGGAAGAAGGAATGGCTATTTGGTCACTTTCATCAAGTAATAAAGAGTCCTAGGATATAAGTACTTCTACTTGATAAAAGCACCCTCCTCCTGCTTCTCCCTCACCAGATCTCAACTCCAGCTGGTTTATTCAACTTTCTTAGGTCTTGGCAATTCAGGGCTACAGCAGGAACATGGCAACTCTGGCAGGTAGCATGAAAGTGTCATTGGTGGCCAACTTGGCAGATTATCCCAGTTCCTTAGAACAACCCCTATCTGAAGCTATATGTCATGGACTTCTAGTGGAGTTTTTCTTCTCCCTTCTTGATAATGGCCCTCTCTTCCTTGTCCCAGCAGCTCTTAAAGGCTAAGGCTAGTGACTTTCATGAAGGTTATGAAAGGAATAGAAGGAAGGTTTTTCCCACAAATTGGAAAAGCTCCAAGAATGGATTTATCATTGGCCATATATGAAGACTAGCTTAGTGAAGTTTGGAAAGGCTTATCCACAAAAGATTAGCCATTAGGAAATGAAATATGGTTATAACAACTCATAAAGATGGCCAACAGTATATGAATGGATTGCAATCTGCTTTGGTGGAGGGAATGCCAAAGGTGTTGAAACCACAAATATCTCATGTGAAAAGATAACTCACAATTGTGTTAAACTCAAGGTAACCAACTACCTCTTGGATATATCAAGATGGAATTTTCTGTAAATATCTCAATGTTTCCAAAGCATATTTCATTATCTTTCTTCCTAAGATTTTCTCTCTTCTTAGTTTCCCTATCACCATCAAAAGTACCACCATCTCCCAGTCATCCAAACTCACAACCTCAGAGCAATCCTTAATTCCTCATTTACACTCACTCCACATATGAAAGCTTTTGCCAAATCTTATTGGTTCTACCTTCATAACATCTCAAATAAGTGGCGTCCTATCCCTCATGCTACCACTAACCTGATGTGAATGTTCCTGACCTCACATCTGGGCTACTACCATAGCCTTCTAGTTGGCCTCTATGCCGCAAGTCTCTCACCACTCCAATCCATCTTCCATTCAACCAACAAAACGATTTTTCCAAAATACAGGTCTGACTATATCAATCCCCTACTCAATAAACTCCCGTGGATCCTTCTCTCTAAGATCAAATACAAAACTTTATGTTTGGCTTTTAAAAGTCATCCACTACCTGACCTTTCCTACTTTTCCAGTCATCTTACACTTTGCTCCCCTCCAAGTACTCTATGATCCAAAACACTAACACTAACCTACTGTCCCTCTAACTCAATACTATCTTATAACCGTGCCTTTTCACTGGTTGCCCTCCATGTGTGTAATACTCTCCCTTTTCACATCTATCTCTTTATTTCCTTCAAGACTTAGCTGAAATCTCACTTTATGTCTTCCCCTGTCTCTCTCTACTACCACAACCTTACTGTAAATGCCTTCCCTCTGAGATTACTTCCCACTTACCCTTATATATTTTATATGTACACGGTTTCTTTTTATGTTGTCTCTTCCATTAGAATGTGTATCCCTTAAGAGTAGAGATTATATTTTTGTTTATCTCTGGGTCCCCAGTGCTTAGCATGCTGCTTAGGACACAGAAAACCCTTTAAAAATGTTTATTGCCTGTTTCAGATAAAGAAATCAAAACTATCAATAAACACATGAAAAAGTGTTCTAAATCTCTCATAATTAGAGAAATTCAAATCAGAAAAACTCTGAGGTACCACCTGACACCTAGATTGGCCAATATGAAAGTAAAGGAAAATAATAAATTTTGGAGCGTTTGTGGCAAAATTGGGGCACTGATACATTACTGGCGGAGTTGTGAATTGATCCAACCATTCTGGAAGGCAATTTGGAACTCTGCCCAAAGGGCTTTAAAAGACTGCCTGCCCTTTGATCCAGCAATACTACTGTTGGGTTTGTACCCCCAAAGAGATAATAAGGAAAAAGACTTGTACAAAAATATTTATAGCCATGCTCTTTGTGGTGGCAAAAAAATTGGAAAATGAGGGAATCTCCTTTGATTGGGAAATGACTGAACAAGTTGTGGTATCTGTTGGTGATGGAATGCTATTGTGCTCAAAGGAATAAAGAACTGGAGGAATTCCATGTGAACTGGAACAACCTCCAGGAATTGATGCACAGTGAAAGGAGCAGAGCAAGAAGAACACTGTACACAGATACATTGTGGCACAATCAAACATAACGGACTTCTCTACTAGCAGCAAATCAAGGATCCAGAGCAAGGCTGAGGGACTTATGAAAAAGAAAACTAGCCACATTCAGAGGAAGAACTGTGGGAGGAAAAACACAGAAGAAAAACAACTGCTTAAACACATGGGCTAATGGGGATATTATTGGGGACATAGATGCTAAATGATAATTCTAGTCCAACTATCAATAATATGGAATTAGGTCTTAATCAATGATACATGTAAAACTCAGTGGAATTGTGTGTCAGCTACAGGAGGATGGGGAGGGTTTGGGGGAGAGGGAAAGAACATGAAACATGCAACTATGGGAAAATATTCAAAATAAAATAAATAGGGGGCAGCTGGGTAGCTCAGTGGATTGAGAGTCAGGCCTAGAATGGGAGGTCCTAGGTTCAAATCTCGCCTCAGACACTTCCCAGCCCTGTGACCCTGGGCAAGTCACTTGACCCCCCTTGCCTAGCCCTTACCACTCTTCTGCCTTAGAGCCAATACAAAGTATTGTGTAAATGGAATTAGCTCATCCTCATTCATTGTTAGACTCTAGCCATCAGAAATAATGTCACCCCACCCAGCTTAGAATTAAGTGGGGAGGGGAGATGAGTTACCCACACGTGACAATAAGTAACAAATCAAAAACAAGGGACTGCCCTTTGGGCAATCCAAAACAGTGTTGAGGCTGCCATGTGTCCACTTGAAATTGAAGGTGGATGCAGGAAGTGACAAAAGATGCTATCTTTTAAATATGATGGTAACTTCCTGTGGAGGCAGGTTGGCGCTTTGAACTTGGTGTAGAAGGATCTCAGGGGAGACCTCAGAGGGCTTCCCTCTGAATTGTCATGTGGGTAAGTTAGGCTGGCTCTCTTTCTCCTCCCTTGGTGTTTCTTCTACCCTCAGGGAGGCCTCTCTTGCCTCTCTAATTGTAAAAGGCCTTGTGGCTAGAAGCCTTGTTTAATTAACCTCTGTGCTTCTTTGCTGGGGCCTCTAAATTCTTACCTGGTCCAGATCTCTGGTCCGGGCCAGAGTTTCTCTCTCTCTATTTCCCTACCTGCAACCTTCCTAATTGTAAATAAATTTCCATAAAAGTCATCCTGACTTGGGTCTATTTTTTTATTTGAAATCGAGTTAATCTGATTTCTGGCCACCATACCTTAAATATCTTACAGTATTGACTCCAAGATGGAAGGTAAGGGTTATAAAAAAAATTAAATCAAATTAAATAAATAAATAAAGGTAAAAAAATAATTATAGCTGCACTCTTTGTAGTGGCAAAAAAATTGGAAAATGAAGGGTTGTCTATCAATTGGGGAATAGCTAAAGAAATTGGGTTCTCTGATAGTGATGGAATACTATTGTGCTCAAAGGAATAATAAACTGGAGGAATTCCATGTGAATTGGAAAGACCTCTAGGAATTGATGCAGAGCGAAAGGAGCAGAACCAGGAGAACATTGTACACAGAGACTGACACAAGCAAATATAATGACCTTCTGTAACAGTGTGGACTGAATTTTGCAAAGGAGAGCAGGCAATTGGAGTTGAAGCTGGTTTCATGAGGTTCCGTTTGGGAGGGGCCAGTGAAGGAGGGAGTTTGGTGAAGTTTCTGAAGATTCTAAACTTCCAATGACCAACTGCCAAAAACTCCTGAGAGGACATTCAAGCTCTCGAGTGGTCTTGGGATGGATGGTTGTGGGTGGCCTGGTGGATCTGGACAGGAATTTACCTCTTCTGAACCCAAAATTCAGGGGCAATCTGAAGATTTTAACAGCAAAACCTTTCTACTGACTTCATTGTCAATGAAGAAGATACTGAAAAAGTTGTGCTCCATAATTGGCCTTAGTGCCTGGACTCCAGTGGGAGGAGACACTTGGGGGACCCCTCCTTGATCCATCTTGAACCCCTTCCTTTCAATTATTCTTTTGTTTGATAACTAGTGATAAGGATAGGATATTGTGAGGAGAGGGGGAATCAGTTTCTGGGTCCAAGCTACAGAAGAAACCAGAAATGCTCCCTTGTTGTGGGGTTCATAGTTGATAGAGAAGTTATCCCATTTCCCTCCTTCCTCTAAATCCACAAATAATCCTTACCCTGTTATCCTGAATTACCTTATCCTTATAATAAAATTTTATTAGTTTATTAATGGTAGTTTGGGGCTGTTCTTTGAGGGGAGGAAGACTGATCTTGTGGCTGAGGGGAAGACCAGTACCAAACACCATCGTTGTTTTTTTTTTAATATTTTATTTTTTTAGAAAAATTTTCCATGGTTACATGATTCTTGTTTTTACTTTCCCCTTCACCCCCCTTCAGCCCCTCCATATACAATGCGCATTTCCACTGGTTTTAACATGTATGATCAATCAAGACTTATTTACATATTATTGATAGTTGCATTGGTATGGTCTTTTAGAATCTACATCCCCGATTTTCCGGGGTTAAGATGGCAGCAGAGTAAAAAGCAGCTGCTTGACTTCTCCTAACCCACGCATATAGGGCTCCTCAAGAAGACATAAAAACAAATCCAGAGGAAAGAAGGGACCCCACAACAGTGCACAACATCACAGGTACGTAGAAACGGGGCATTTCCATGCTATAAAGGGGTGAAACAGCTCCCACAAAAACACGAGTGGAGCAACACCTCCCCCACACCACACCACCTACAACACCAAAGCCAGTGCACTGGAGTCAGAGCAGGTTTGGGGCACCCATTGGGTCATTGGCAGCTCACCACGGCTTGTTCCTGGGAGCAGCAAGACTTGGGACCGCCCCCCCCCCCGGGAGGCTGAGGAACTTGCGGACTCTGAGCTCAGACCCTGAGCCCAGACCCTGAGCTCAGGCGCAGGCGAAGGAGCTGACACAGGCACGGGTTGAGGCACGGATTAAAGCATGGATTGGGGTACCGACAAAGGGGCTGATTCTGAGTGCAGGAGCAGACCTTGTGCAGAGAGGTGCTTGACTGCGGAAGCAGCTCCCTGAGACTGTTAAAGGAGCTTCAGGCAGAAGAACTAGCAAGGAGACCACCAGGAGGCTTGTCCCAGAACAACTAGACCTGACATCTCAGGAATCTCTAAAGAGCTGCAGACAGATCCTAGGCGAGAGCATAAAGCTGAGAGGGAACTCAGCTTACAATGGCAAGCCAGAATCATCAGGAAAACTAGAAGAGAAAGATGAAGAAGAAAAAACCTTTAACACTTGACAACTTTTACACAGAAAAAAATCCAGACAACAGAGGAAACAGTAGAGGAGAACAAACAATCTAAACCTTCCCAAAACAATGAAAATGGGTCACAAGGTCTTGAAGAGTTTAGATCTGAGATCATGAGAAAGATGGAAGAGATCTGGCAAGAAAATAACAGTATAAAAGGCAGAATTTCACAATTGGAAAGTGAGGCAAGTAAATCAAAGACCAGAAATGACCAGATTGAAAAGGAAAACCAAAAGATTGTAGCTGAAAACCAGTCTCTAAAGGCTAGAATTGGGCAATTAGAAAAAGATGCCCCCAAATCAAAAGAATTAATAAGCAAATTGGAGACCAAAATCAAACAGCTGGAAAACAGGTCAGACCAAACTGAAAAGGAAAATCAAAAGCTTATAGCAGAAAACCAGTCTCTGAAGACAAGAATTGGGCAAGTAGAAGCCAATGATCTATCAAGACAGCAAGAACAAATAAAACAAAGTCAAAAGACAGATAAAATAGAAGGAAACATGAAATATCTCAATGAGAAACTGATAGATCAAGAAAACCAGTCTAGAAGAGACAATCTGAAAATCATTGGTCTCCCTGAAAAACCAGAAATTAATAGAAATTTGGACTCCATACTAAAAGAAATTATTCACCAAAATTGCCCTGAAGTCCTACAACAAGAGGGCAATATAGACACTGAAAGGATCCATAGATCACCCTCTACACTAGACACTGAAAAGACAACCCCCAGGAATATAATAGCCAAATTCAAGACCTTCCAACTAAAAGAAAAAATTTTACAAGAAGCCAGAAAGAGACAATTCAGATATCAAGGAGCACCAATCAGGATCACACAGGATCCAGCAGCCTCCACACTAAAAGGCCGAAAGGCTTGGAATATGATATTCAGAAAGGCAAGAGAACTGGGTTTACAACCAAGGATCACGTATCCATCAAAACTGACTATATTCTTCCAGGGGAAAGTTTGGGCATTCAACAAGACAGAAAATTTCCAAGCATTTACACAGAAAAGACCAAGACTAAATGGAAAGTTCGATATCCAACCACAAAAATCAAGAGAAACATGAAAAGGTAAATAAGAAACAGAAGGGAAAGTAAGAAAACTCATATTTTTTAAATTTGCCTCTTTAAGGGCTTCAATAAGATCTAATTATTGGTACTCCTATGTGGGGAAATGTTATGTATAATTCTCTGTAGTGAACTCTGTTCACCATTATAGCATTCACTATTATAATAATTAGAAGAATTATTCATAGGGAGAGGTTGGAATACTAAATGGTCTAAGATAAAATGGGTGGGAAGGAAAGAGGGGGATGAATAGTAGAGGACACCAAGGGAATCTTGAAGGAATAAGAAAAATAAGATATTCTATTACACACAAAGAGGGCATGGGAAGGAGAAGGGATGAATACTATTTTAAGAAGGAGAGGAAGAGAGCATTAAGAGGTAATATTTACACCTTACTCTCAGTGTAATTAACCCTGAGAGGGAAGAATAGTTATATCCATTGGGATATAAAACTCTATCTAACCCTACTGAGAAAGTCAGAAGGGATAAACCAAAAGGAGCAGGGCAGTAGGGAGGTCAAAAAAGGGAGGGGAGAAGAAGGGGGAGGGAATTTATTAGGCCTTTAAAAATAAAAAGAGGGAATAATAAGGGAGGGCGTAGAAAGGGAAGTTAATCAAGGGAGGGGATAAGGGATACCAGCTTAAAGCAAAGCACTGGTTTAAAAGGAAATAGTTTAAGAAGAAGGGGTAGGAATAGGGGAGGATACGAAAATGTCAGTGAATGAATAACTGATAATTATAACTCTGAACGTGAATGGGATGAACTCGCTCATAAAACGGAAGCAAATAGCAGAGTGGATTAGAAACCAAAATCCTACCATATGTTGTCTACAAGAAACACATATGAGGCGGGTGGACATACACAAGTTTAAGGTTCTGGGCTTGAGCAAAATCTTTTGGGCCTCAAATGAGAAAAAGAAGGCAGGAGAGGCTATTGTGATTTCTGACAAAGCCAAAGTAAAAATAGATACAATTAAAAAAGACAGAGAAGGTTGTTACATCCTGACTAAAGACAGTATAAACAATGAGGAAATAACACTGCTCAATATGTATGCACCAAGTGGTACAGCATCCAAATTCATAAAGGAGAAACTGGCAGAGCTCAAGAAGGAAATAGATAGTAAAACCATAATAGTGGGAGATCTAACTATTCCTCTTTCAGATCTAGATAAATGAAACTGAAAAATAAATAAGAAAGAGGTAAGAGAGGTGAATGAAGTCCTAGAAAAATTAGATTTAATTGACATGTGGAGAAAAATAAATAGGGACAAAAAGGAATACACCTTCTTTTCAGCTGCACATGGTACATTCACAAAGAGTGACCATGTAATAGGGCAAAGAAACATTGCAAACAAATGCAAAGGAGCAGAAATAATAAATGTAACCTTCTCAGATCATAATGCAATAAAAATAATAATTAGTAAGGGCACCTGGACAGGCAAATCAAAAACTAATTGGAAATTAAATAATATGATTCTCCAAAACCAGCTAGTCAAAGAAGAAATCATAGAAGCAATCAATAATTTCAATGAAGAGAATAACAATGATGAGACATCCTACCAAACTCTGTGGGATGCAGCCAAGGTAGTACTCAGGGGGGAATTTATATCCTTGAGTGCATATATATTAACAAACTAGGGAGGGCAGAGATTAATGAGTTGGGCATGCAACTCAAAAAATTAGAAAGCGAGCAAATTAAAAATCCCCAGATGAAAACTAAATTAGAAATACTAAAAATCAAGGGAGAAATTAATAAAATCGAAAGTAAAAGAACTATTGAATTAATAAATAAGACTAGAAGCTGGTATTTTGAAAAAACAGATAAAATAGACAAAGTACTGGTCAATCTAATAAAAAAAAGGAAAGAAGAAAACCAAATTGACAGTATCAAAGATGAAAAGGGAGACCTCACCTCTCATGAAGGGGAAATTAAGGCAATCATTAAAAACTATTTCGCCCAATTATATAGCAATAAATATAGCAATCTAAGAGATATGGATGAATATTTACAAGAATATAAATTGCCTAGATTAACAGCAGAAGAAATAGAATACCTAAATAATCCCATATCAGAAAAAGAAATTGAACAAGCCATCAAAGAACTCCCTAAGAAAAAATCGCCAAGGCCTGATGGATTCACAAGTGAATTCTATCAGACATTCAAAGAACAACTAATCCCAATACTACACAAATTATTTGATATAATAAGCAAAGAAGGAGTCCTACCAAATTCCTTTTATGACACAAATATGGTACTGATTCCAAAGCCAGGTAGATCAAAAACAGAGAAAGAAATCTACAGACCAATCTCCCTAATGAACATAGATGCAAAAATCCTAAATAGAATCCTAGCAAAGAGACTCCAGCAAGTGATCAAGAGGATCATCCACCATGATCAAGTGGGATTTATAACAGGAATGCAAGGATGGTTCAACATTAGGAAAACCATCCACATAATTGACCATATCAACAAACTAACAAACAAAAATCACATGATTATCTCAATAGATGCTGAAAAAGCCTTTGACAAAACACAGCACCCATTCCTATTGAAAACACTGGAAAGTATAGGAATAGAAGGTCCTTTCCTAAAAATAATAAACAGTATATACCTAAAACCATCAACAAACATCATATGCAATGGGGATAAATTAGAAGCCTTTCCAATAAGATCAGGAGTGAAACAAGGATGCCCATTATCTCCTCTACTATTTAACATTGTACTAGGAACACTAGCAGTAGGAATTAGAGAAGAAAAAGAAATTGAGGGTATTAAAATAGGCAATGAGGAGACTAAGCTATCACTCTTTCAGATGATATGATGATCTACTTAAAAAATCCTAGAGTATCAACTAAGAAGCTTGTAGAAATAATCAACAACTTTAGCAAAGTTGCAGGATACAAAATAAATGCACATAAATCATCAGCATTTCTATACATTTCCAACACACTAGAGCAGCAAGAGGTAGAAAGAGAAACACCATTTAAAATCACCCTAGATAATATAAAATACTTAGGAATCTATCTACCAAAAAAACACAGGAATTATATGAAAACAACTAAAAACACTTTCCAAACAATTAAAACTAGATCTAAACAATTGGAAAAACATTGATTGCTCATGGGTAGGACGAGCTAACATAATAAAAATGACCATTCTACCCAAATTAATTTACCTATTTAGCGCCATACCTATCAAACTACCAAAAAACTTTTTCACTGAATTAGGAAAAACTATAACAAATTTCATTTGGAATAACAAAAGATCAAGAATATCAAGGGAAATAATGAAAAAAAATGTGAAGGAAGGGGGCCTAGCAGTACCAGATATTAAACTATACTATAAAGCAGCAGTCATCAAAACAATATGGTACTGGCTAAGAGACAGAGGGGAGGATCAGTGGAATAGACTTGGGGTAAATGACATCAGCAAGACAGTGTATGATAAACCCAAAGAGCCCAACTTTTGGGACATGAATCCACTATTTGACAAAAACTGCTGGGAAAACAATATGGGAGAGATTAGGTTTAGATCAACATCTCACACCCTACACCAAGATAAATTCAGAATGGGTGAATGACTTGAATATAAAGAGGGAAACTATAAATAAGTTAAATGAACACAGAATAGTATACTTATCAGATCTCTGGGAAAGGAAAAAATTTAAAACCAAGCAAGAGTTAGAGAAAATTACAAAATGTAAATTAAATTATTTTGATTATATAAAACTAAAAAGCTTTTGTACAAACCAAAACAATGTAACCAAGATCAGAAGGGAAACAACAAACTGAGAAAAAATCTTTATAACAAAAAACTCTGACAAGGGTCTAATTACTCAAATATACAAGGAGTTAAATCAATTGTATAAAAAATCAAGCCATTCCCCAATTGATAAATGGGCAAGAGACATGAATAGGCAATTTTCAGGTAAAGAAATCAAAACTATCAATAAGCACATGAGAAAGTGTTCTAAATCTCTAATAATTAGAGAAATGCAAATCAAAACAACTCTGAGGTATCACCTCACACCTAGCAGAATGGCTAAAATGAAAGAAGGGGAGAGTAATGAATGTTGGAGGGGATGTGGCAAAATTGGGACATTAATGCATTGCTGGTGGATCTGTGAACTGATCCAACCATTCTGGATGGCAATTTGGATCTATGCTCAAAGGGCTATAAAAGAATGCCTGCCCTTTCCTCCAGCCATACCATTGTTGGGATTGTATCCCAAAGAGATCATAGATAAACAGACTTGTACGAAAATATTTATAGCTGCGCTTTTTGTGGTGGCAAAAAACTGGAATATGAGGGTATGCCCTTCAATTGGGGAATGGCTGAACAAATTGTGGTATATGCTGGTGATGGAATACTATTGTGCTAAAAGGAATAATAAACTGGAGGAATTCCATGTGAATTGGAAAGACCTCCAGGAATTGATGCAGAGTGAAAGGAGCAGAGCCAGAAGAACACTGTATAAAGAGACTGATATACTGTGGTAAAATAGAATGTAATGGACTTCTGTACTAGTAGCAATGCAGGACTATTCTGAGGAACTTATTGAAAAGAACGCTACCCACATTCAGAGGAAGAACAGCAGGAGAGGAAACACAGAAGAAAATCAACTGCTTGAATACATGGGTTGATGAGGACATGATTGGGGATCGAAAGTACCACACCAATGCAACTATCAACAATTTGGAAATAGGTCTTGATTAATGACACATGTTAAAAGCAGTGGAAATGCATATAGGCCAGGGGAGGGGAGGATGTCAGGGGGGTGAAGGGGAAAGTAAGAGCATAATCCATGTAACCATGTTAACTTTTCTAAAATATAAATATTAATAAATGTTTAAAATAAAAACAAAAAGAATCTACATCCCCAACCATGCCTGCATCAACCCATGCTTTCAAGCAGTTGTTTTTCTTCTGTGTTTCCACTCCTGTAGTTCTTCCTCTGAACGTGGGTAGTGTTCTTTTCCATAAATCCCTCAGAATTGGCCTGGGTCATTGCATTGCTGCCAGTACAGAAGTCCATTACATTCGATTTTACCACAGTGTTTCAGTCTCTCTGTGTACAATGTTCTTCTGGCTCTGCTCCTTTCACTCTGCATCAGTTCCTGGAGGTCTTTCCAGTTCACATGGAATTCCTCCAGTTTATTATTCCTCTGAGCACAATAGTATTCCATCACCAGCATATACTACAATTTGTTTAGCTATTCCCCAATTGAAGGACATACCCTCATTTTCCAGTTTTTTGCTACCACAAAAAGCGTGGCTATAAATATTTTTGTACAAGTCTTTTTATCTATGATCTCTTTGGGGTACAAACCCAGGAATGGTTTGTAAAAAAAAGGGGGGCAGGTATTCTTTTAGCGCTTTTTGGGCATAATTCCAAATTTCTATCCAGAATGGTTAGATCAGTTCACAACTCCACCAGCAATGCATTAATGTCCCAATTTTGCCACATCCCCTCCAACATTCATTACTCTCCCCTTCTATCATTTTAGCCAATCTGCTAGGTGTGAAGTGGTACCTCAGAGTTGTTTTGATTTGCATTTCTCTAATTATTAGAGATTTAGAACACTTTCTCATGTGCTTATTGATACTTTTGATTTCTTTATCTGAAAATTGCCTATTCATGTCCCTTGCCCATTTATCAATTGGGGAATGGCTTGATTTTTTATACAATTGATTTACCTCCTTGTATATTTGAGTAATTAGACCTCTGTCAGAGTTTTTTGTTATAAAGAATTTTTCCCAGTTTGTTGTTTCCCTTCTGTTTTTGGTTGCATTGTTTTTGTTTGTACAAAACCTTTTTAATTTAATATAATCAAAATTATTTATTTAACATTTTATAATTTTTCTAACTCTTGCTTGGTTTTAAAATTTTCCCTTTCCCATAGATCTGACAGGTATGCTATTCTACCAAACACCATCTTGAAGGGCAAAGCTACATGAACTTAGGAGTGGGGAAGCTTGTCTCAGCATTACTGACACTGAGGGTGGGATCCAACCCACCAGCATCACAACTGAACCCCAACACCTTCCTTCAACATCCCCACTATAGCTTTGCCAGTTTGGGAACTTCTTTGAGTTTATTCTCTCATAAGTCTTACCTGGCGTGGGGGTGAGTGGTTAGTTGATCTGGCCCACTGAATGCTATCGGGTAGGGGTGTCATTAAACACATCCCACATCATCAATACTCACCCTCATATACTTCTCTACTAGCAGCAATGCAATGATCTAGGACAATCCAGAGGGACTTAAGAGAAAGAACTCTATCCACATCTAAAGGAGGAACTGTGGGAACAGAAATGCAGAAGAAAAACATATGTTGGATCAAGTAGTTCAATGGGGATATGATTGGGAATTTTGACTTTGATCATTCTATTGCAAAAATTAATAATATGGAGATAGATTTTGAACAATGATACATGTGTAATTCAGTAGAATTGCTCATCAGCTCTGCAAAGGGGGAGGAAGGAGGGGATAGAAAGAACATGAATCATGTAACAATGGAAAAATATTATTAATTAATTATTTTTTTAAATGCTTATTGCCTGATTAACTGTCTCCCTGGAGATTTGGGGGAAATGTCTCCTCGGGTAAAATCAGACACTTTCTCTTGATTAAGCAAGATCTCATCCCATTCATCTAAAGAGTTCATTGATTCTGTCTATTTTCTAATATATTTCCATCTATATAAAATCTCCAATTTATGTTTGCTATTTGCTTAGACAAATGGTTAATGAACAATTCACTAATTGTGGTGGTTCTTTGTAATAACTACCATTTGGTAGAAAGGTGAGCACACTCCATCCTTTAAGAGATGCCTAATAGGAAAACTAGCAGTTTTTTGTTCTGAAATGATTATGCCTTTAAAATAGCAATTTTCAAGGGATCAGACAGATATAATTCTAGTCTAACATCCTTCTCTCAAAGAACAAAGTATGGCTCCTTTCTGCTCCCCTAAAAGCAAGGATCAGTTTTCTTCGGAGAGAGATGGACAAGATTCAGAGACATCAATCTATGTCTCCCTGTGAGGCACATTTGGACAATCCATGCACACCTACCTGTCTTACAGAAGCATACACAAATAAACACAAATAAAACATCAGTTCTCTGGTTCTACTCTTGGGGAGGGAAGTTCCAGGTGAAATCAGAGTAATGTTAAGGAAGGTTTCTTCTATCTAAGTAGGTGCTATGCTACTATTATGCCAACCACAATGACGACTACTACTACTCTATTGCTACTACTAATACTAATATAGACATTCATATAGCAGTTTATTGGTTTGCAAATCATTCTTTTATATGTATACACACATATTTGTGTGTGTTTAAGACATAAAAGGAGGCAAGCTTACCACAGAATAGATAAAGGATTCCCTTTAAAGGGTGAGGTCCCCTAAATGTTCTTTGCACATGACAGACAGTACTGGCCATTATTATAGGTCTTCCTTATTGAATTTCATGACCATTCATAACATATAAGCCTAACAATCCACAAAGGAGAAAATAAAGTTAATAAAGGAAGCTCATTACCTAAACTATGACATGTACTTAGAGGGGGAACTCCATTGAATTCACCCATCTATACATAAATCCTGTATATTCTAGAGTTGGAAAATGGTCTAGAACCAGAGTTGAATAGAAACAAGTGAGTGGATTGTACTTGAAGAATTAAAACTTCAAATCCATCATTTTCATCACTGAAAGTCACCTGGTGATACTATATAATTTCAAGTCATGGAACATCTCAGGCTTTGGATAATCAAAACTGAAGGTAACCTGAAGTGAAACGGAGAGCTATGTGTTGAATGTAAGTAGGCTGTAATGTATTATCAATGATAATGTCCACAAGAAATGACATAATATGTATCACAAACTACAATCATAAAATAAGTAGGTTTACTACATAACAAAAAATAACAGGACAGCCTGAGGATTACAATGATATAGAAATTCCTAGAGAAAGAATTCCAGGACATTAAGTAGATCTCCATGGAAGATTTTTGGAGGTTAGACAAGAATCAAACAGGATGAGAAAGTAGGGATGTGTTAAAATTTGTACTCTATGGGAGCCAGCTAGGTAATTCAATGAATTGATATTCAGACCTAGAGATGGGAAGTCCTGGGTTCAAATCTGGCCTCAGACACTTATTAGCTGTATGAGCTTGAGCAAGTCACTTAACCCCCATTGCCTAGTCCTTAACATTCTTCCACCTTAGAACTGATACACAGGATTGACTCTAAGACAAGAGATAAAAGCTTTTTTTAATCTGTATTAATTTAGGATTTACCCATATTAGTAACATCATGAAATGATTGAAGCATTAAAGTATATGATGTGTACATCAGATATTTTCTGGTTAATTGTTATGTAATCAATCAATTTGTGCTAATATTTCATATTTCTTCTGCTGTTTAAATCATGAGTCTATGAACATATAATGAGGCAAATGAATTTACTTCCTGTTTGACTAATTAAAGGACAATCTGCCTTCCAGATTTCCCTAAGTGATACAGTCTGAATTCATGTAACGACTATACTACCAAATTAGACTCTTACCCTAAAGGTTTCTCTGGACACCCAGATGATTCAAGCATAAACTCTGGTAGAACATCTTTTCCTCTGAGACACTTCTCAAATGTCTCAACTGATTCTATCACTTTTTGCTAATATGATTCGTCTCGTCCTTAACTCTCAAAGCTCTCAGCTTTTAAACTCCTCCATCTATTCTGCCTCCTTCCACTCTACTCATTCCTTCCTTTCAACCCAGCTAACCTCTCTATAGCCTTGGTTTCTCCCTCCACTACTGAAAAATCTCCCTTGCCATCACCTATTCTTGGAATAACTACATACTTTATTTTTCACAAATCAAATCTTTCTTCTTCTTTAAAGATTCACCCCATCACTTGATTCTCCTAAAGACCTCAAATTAGACCTTATATTCATTCACTCTTATTCCCTCCAAGTACATCTATTTCCTCTACCTTCAAATGAAAGCAGAGAAAGCAAACCTTAATCTTCAATAAAAAAAAAAAAAAGAAAAACCATAAAAAACATACTCATTTATCCCTGCCTTGTTCTCTGAAAGCAAAAATTGTCACTTACATGTTCAGTACAACTGGTAAAATAATCTTTGTATGCTATTTTCATCATGTCATTCTCTGACTTTTATTGCTGCTTATAACAAATCAACACTTAACAACCCATCATTCAAAGCCCTCACTCCAAAACACAAAATGAATTTCTCAATACTATATGACACACAGATCTTCCTTGATACCTGAGTTAGTCTACGTGTTGCCTCTAGCCTACATCTTCCTTTTTCTCATCTCTACTCTTATGTGCAGGCATTACTATTTTTGCAACTTGAAATCCCACCTCATTCACCTCCTCTATTTAGGGTCCATTCATAATTCCTATACATTTTGTTGTTCTATGTTGTAATTAACTTTATTTTTTAATTTTTTAATTTTATTTTTTAGAAAAATTTTTTCCATGGTTACATGATTCATGTTCTTGCTCTCTCTCTCCCCCACCCCCCAACCCCCATAGCTGATGCGCATTTCCACTGATTTCTTCTTCATCCACCAAGACCTATTTCCATATTATTGATCATTGCTCTAGGGTGGTCATTAAGAGTCTACATCCCAAATTGTGTCCACATCAACCCATGTGTTCAAGCAGTTGTTTTTCTTCTGTGTTTCCACTCCTGTAGTTCTTCCTCTGAATGTGGATAGCGTTCTTTTCCATAAATCCCTCAGAATTGTCCTGGGTCATTGCATTGCTGCTAGTACAGAAGTCCATTACAATCAATTTTTACCTGCCCTCTGATCCAGCCATACCATTGCTGGGTTTGTACCCCAAATAGATCATAGATAAAAACACTTGTACAAAATTATTTATAGCCGCGCTCTTTGTGGTAGCAAAAAACTGGAAAATGAGGGTATGCTTGTCAATTGGGGAATGGTTGAACAAATTGTGTATGTGTTGGTGATGGAATACTGTTGTGCTGAAAGGAATAATAAACTGGAGGAATTCCATGTGAACTAGAACGACCTCCAGGAATTGATGCTGAAAGGAGCAGAACCAGGGGAACATTATACAAAGAGACTGATACACTGGTAAAATCAAATATAATGGACTTCCATAATTAACTTTAATTTACAGTCACCTCAAATACCTCTTTTCTTCTATTTCTTTATCTAAAATCTACTCAGCCTTCAAGGCCTAGCTCTAGCCTCTCCTCATCTATGAAGTCTTCCCTTTTAGACCTCATTAATTTCCCTCTCTTTTGACTTTATATAGCCAATCCCACACAATTAAGCACTCAATTGTGCACTGTTCAGAAGTGCTCTCTAATTGTTTCATGCTTGTCAGTCTTTTCTCTCAAGCTAGATAATAAACGATTTATATCATCCACTGTCAGTCCATAGGAAGAGTTCAATTAATATTTGTACATTAAATGGGCATTTGAGATCATGCAATCTAGAACTAGAATGGATTTTGTATTGATAATCATAAGATCTTAGATCTGCAGATGGAAAGAAACTCAGAGGTGTCATCTAATACAACCCTCCTTTTAAAGGATAAAAAAGACACTAGGTTTCAGAGGTACAATTTGAACCCAAATCCTTTGACTCTTTTTGTGCTCCATGTTGCCTCCCATCTAGTCTGACCCCTCAATTTTTCAAATGTTTCAAAGTTTTCAAAACTTAGATTCAGAAATAAGTGACTTACCCAAAGTCACACAGGTAGCAAAGTTGCAAACCCAAGTCAAGTGCTTCCAAATCCAATCCTCTTTTCCCACCTTACTTTTTTTTTTCACTTAACAGATAATATTTGTAAAGCACTTAGTACAATGCTGACTTGGCAACAGTAGGAGCTAAATAAATGCTTATTCCCCTCCCCTGCCTTCCTCTTTTCTCTATACTCCACTTTTAGGAGAAACGTGAAAATTATAAGGAAACAAGCTAAAAAAAGGAATTTGAGAAGAAAAGTTTCTAAGAAATGCCTTAGATTCACTATATTCAGAAAATGATATAGAACCAATATTGAGAGCAATAATCTGCTAATGAAGCATTTCACGTCTCCCCTCTCATCAGAGGAAAAAATCATTTGTGTTCACCAAGGCAGAGAAGTAAAATGATGCCATTTTGAAAGGTTTAACACTAAAGACATAAGGAACTGCTTACTGTCAATTAAATAGATCACACCATTCAATAAATATTGTGTAACTAAGGTTTTATTACACTAAGATAACTAGCATAAAGAAGATGTATATATGCAGCATAAAAGAGTATGCTGCATATATACATCTTCTTTAGGCTTTAGAGTCTAAAGTCATGAATATCCTTATCAGAAGTAGGAATAACATAAGAAGTGAAGGAATGCATTTCAAGATGTCTTAAAGGGAAATTAATAGATCATAGACTTAAAGCTGAAAGAGATTTCAGGAAGCCTTTTAGTCCAACCTTCTCAGTTTACAGAAGAGGGAACTCAAGCCTAGGGAAGTTAAAAACTTGCCCATCAATATTCAAGTAATCAGCATCAGAAGAAATATTTGAATGCTAGTCTTCTGGCACCAGAACCATAACAATAGGTCTTCCATTGTACACTTTGTCTCTTTATAGGCTAAGCGTATAATTAAATGCTAACTGATATCAAATGTGCCAGAGAACAAAGTTCAAGTTAAGCTTCAGATTCTAGTATTTGGCTTTTCTTTTATACCACCATTTATTTTTTTAAAGGATAACATTTTCCATATCTGAATTATCACTTTGGTCTGTACATCAATATAACCACTCTAAAGACTGAAACCATTTGTTTTTGTCTTTATATCTTCAGTTCTTAGCTAAGGACTTTATATACAATACAAGGGTACAAAGCAAGAATCTAGATGTTGATTACAGCAGCACATATATCTGGCTACAAATATTGTAAACTGAAAAATACACTACAAGGATATTTCTCCTCTATCTAACCCTTCCTTATTCTATGGTCTTTAAAGCCTAAAGTAGTATAAAAATTAATTTGCATCAAATTGCTTCACATTATCTATTAGCTACCTCAGCAGGCTCACAACACTTTAAGAGCCTAGATTTTATAAGAAAGCAATATAGAACAATCTGTCTACTAAGTTATGATCTAATCCACATTAATTTGCATAACTATAAAGATTTTAAAAAATAACCAACTATCTTATTAGGCTTCATTTTATTAATCAAGTAATGGTGTATTAATTTGGAAATAATATCTTCCATTGTTCAGGATGTTCTGCTTCCCCAACTACAAATTAAACTCCTGTTAAGTAAGTATACTGTCTTCTTTTTCTAAGGCATGAGATTCTAGAGAGTCCATAAACTTGGATGGGAAAAAATTACATCATTACTTTCATGATAATTGGATTCTTTTGTCAACCCATGATTTATTTTATACCATATCCTTATTTTATATGTTATTATATTTTACAAAATATTTCATTCATTATTATCAACATTATTCTGAGAAGGGTTTAGCCATGGGTATGCTGATAAATTTTTTTTTATTTTTTTGTTTTTTAGAAAAATTTGCCATGGTTACATGATTCATGTTCTTACTTTCCCCTTCATTCCCCCTCCCCCATAGCCAACATGCATTTCCACTGGTTTTAACATGTAATCCTATCAAGACCTATTTCCATATTATTGATAGTTGCACTGGTGCAGTCCTTTCGAGTCTACATCCCAAATCATGTCCACCTCAACCCATGTGTTCAAGCAGTTGTTTTTCTTCTGTGTTTCCACTCCTGTAGTTCTTCCTCTGAATGTGGGTAGTGTTCTTTTTCATAAGTCCCTCAGAATTGTCCTGGGTCATTGCATTGCTGCTAGTACAGAAGTCTATTTTACTATTATACATTCTATTTTACCACAGTGTGTTGGTCTCTGTGTACAGTGTTCTTCTGGCTCTGCTCCTTTCACTCTGCATCAATTCTTGGAGGTCTTTCCAGTTCACATGGAATTCCTCCAGTTTATTATTCCTTTGAGTGCAATAGTATTCCATCACCAGCATATACCACAATTTGTTCAGCCATTCCCAATTGAAGGGCATCCCCTCATTTTCCAGCTTTTTGCAACCACAAAAGGTGCGGCTATAAATATTTTTGTATGAGTCTTTTTATCTATGATCTCTTTGGGGTACAAACCCAGCAATGGTATGGCTGAATCAAAAGGCGTGCAATCTTTTATAGCCCTTTGAGCATAGTTCCAAATTGATATCCAGCTGGTAAATTTTTAATAACTGGTTCCTCCCCTAAAAAAAAGCATATGTGTGTGTGTGCACCCAACATACTTTTAATACATTATTAAAATTTTCTCCAAAATTCTTTCCATTTAGCCAATAAATTAAACAATAAATCAAGCTCTAATTGTATTTTGCCAATTTCTAAGGTTCAAATGCTCACAATAATAATCTAAGAATCAAATGTTTAGTTGGTGTTGGTTCCAGCACACCTCTGCCCCAGACCACCAAAGGAGTCCATGACACAGAAAAATTAAGAGCCTATGTTCTACTCTACACTAGCGTAATGTGAGAGGTATAGCAGAAAGAGAATATAGGTTCTTCCCAAATTATTAGTATCCTTCTTTAAAGCCTGTCCTAAATTGCTAATAGTAAGAGAAATGCAAATAAAAACAACCCTGAAGTTTTATCTCATATCCAGAAATTTAGAAGGACAGAGAGTATTAGAATGTCTGCTGAAAGGCAAATAGAAAAAGAGACTGTTAGTAGAGCTACAAATTTGCCCAGCCATATGGAAAGTGACATGGAATTATACTAAGAAAAAAGTGACTAAGAAAAAAATATGTTCCTACTTTTTCCCAGAAATCCCACTTATAGGGATATACCCAATGGAAGTCACAGATAGAAAGG
Organism: Gracilinanus agilis; assembly: GCF_016433145.1. NCBI lineage: Eukaryota > Metazoa > Chordata > Mammalia > Didelphimorphia > Didelphidae > Gracilinanus > Gracilinanus agilis. The sequence goes on along the minus strand of NC_058131.1, from coordinate 137,721,360 downwards.
TCTAATATATAACAAAGTAGCACTTTTTCTAGTGGTAAAGAACTCCATTGATGTCCATTGATTAGAGAAAAGCTAAGGAAGACTCACGTTCAAGTCTTAGCTTCCCAACCAACTAGATTTATGAGCTAAAGCAAGTCATCTTTAACGTCTCTAATTTCTGGTCTTCTTATCTTTTAAGTACCATAATATTATTAGTACAGGGAGCTAGGCAGTGCAGGGGATAAAGCACTAGTCCTGGAGTCAGGAAAATTCATCACCTTGAGTTTGAATCTGGACTCAGACACCTCCTAGCTTTGTGACCCTGAGCAAGGCACTTAATGCTGTTTGCCTCAGTTTCCTCATCTATAAAATGAACTGGAGAAGGAAATGGCAAACTACTCCATTGCCTTTGCCAAGAAACCCCTAAATGGAATCACAAGGAGTCAGACATGACTGAACAGCAGCAAAATATTTTTAGTACTACCTACCTCAGGAGACTGTTGTGAGTAGACTCATGTAAACTCTAAAGCCCTCAACACAAATGGTTTTTAATAAATATTGATGCTATTGATCATTTTTAAAAGTATTTAATTAGGGGGCAGCTTGCTGGCTCAGTGAATTGAGAGCCAGGCCTACAGACAAGAGTCCTGGGTTCAAATTTGGCCTCAGGTACTTCCTAGCTGTATGACCTGGGCAAATCACTTAACCTCAATTGCTTAGCCCTAATCACCCTTCTGCCATGGAACAAATTACTGCAGAATACTATATCCATCCTTTTAAGCCTCATCTCCCAAAGGCTCACTTCTCCTCCTTGATCTCCTTGGACTTTCAAATTCTTTCTTTTCCTTTGCCTCCTCTTCCCCTCCCTTCCTATTCTCATCTTTTCTCTTCTCTGCCTAGCTCTCTTTCTCTCATACACACATACATACACTACTCACCTCTCAATAGAGATTGAGCAAATAAATCCTAACCAAAAAATAATTTTTAAAAATTATAAAGCCATTAAAAACATGGCATAGAGTGAAAAAGCAAAAATGGTCAGCTGTTTACGATAATCAGCAGATTATCCTAAGAATTATTTTCTCTCTTCCTAATAAGCTATTAAGTAGGTAAGAGTAGGATCTGCATAATTATCAAGTCATTCTACTGCTACGTTTTCTGCTGACCTTCTGCAACTGATTCTGAGTTTTCATTCCATAGCAGCTGTTGGATCATACTAATTCCTATTGTGCTGTTGAATTCTTTTGTATTTCTCACCTGCTTCCCTCCTTCTGGGGCTGTCAGTTTATAAAACCTCAAAGCCTTTCTTTCATTGTTTGCTTTTGTCCTTTTAATGGTCTCTCACATATCCTGATATCACAGTTAGAAGAACTTTTTAAATCTTTAGGCATTCCATTCCACAGGGTGAGCATGGAGATGGTGAGGAAGTCCCTCAAAAGTCTATAAAATTTTCTAACTCAGCAAGGGAGTTTATAGCTGTTCAAAGTTCAAATAAGCTTTGGTAAAAGTATGAAATAAAGTCAAATCTGCCCAAATAACTCTGGAAGTTAATGAGCAAGCATTTACTAAGTATCAGTTACTGTGTGCTAAATACTGGGAATACGAAGACAAAAATGACAAAAGTCTCTACTCTCAAGGGGCTTACATTCTTTCAGGAGAAATATGTAAATACGCAAATAAAGGCAAATTCATAAATCTGTCAGGAACATCTTTTCATTAATATGATGGAGGACTAGCCAATGAGGGTTCTGGTTTGGGACCATGAAGATTTTTTATGTCGTCTTCTGGACATTTATAAGAGAAGCCCTTTGGTTCTCCACTTCGGAAGATATGTAGTTATTCTGATTTTTTTTTTTTTGCAACTGGTGTAGGGAAAGCTTTTAATTTAGCTTCTGAGATATGCACACAATAGACCCAGACACTTGGTTTTGGTCTTTTTCATGCCAGCTGCTTTGAATAAGAAGGCAATAACCACCTTCAGCCTTCAGGTGAGAAGAGCAGCAGTAGAGGATTCTCCCCATCTAGTATGACACGAAGCTATGAGAATATGGGCCTCATCATATCCTTGTTGTATTTATTTTTTCCTACCTTAGGTAAAGGAGTATTGGAAACAGGAAGGATGCAGCTATAGCCTAGTAAGATTCAAATAGTAAAGAGACTACCAGGGATCTAGGAGTTGGAGTTCAGGCCAGAGTTTGTAGACTGTTGAATCAGGGGAAGAGCAAAGCCCTGAACAACCTGTTTGTTCTGAACCAAAAAATATGTGCAGCTAATATGAGCTTTGCATTTGGTAGGAGGCCAAGACATCATGCCTTAAGGTTCTATTCCTACTATGGTCATACTTCAACTGACTACTGCCATGGAACATGGCCAATAGCTTGGTCTTCTTAAAGCTTGTGTCAGGAAAGACAACTGTGCCTCTTTTATAGTGCTGATATTGGGCATTCAGTTTGATGTATTACTTTCTAAAAATTCATATGAAGCAGTGGCCCTTCATTTTTCTCTATCTTGGGCTATGTAAATTCCTGGATATTTCAGAATTGTTTACTGTCTTTTAGTGAAATGAATAATTTAGTGGGTTATATATCACATGGAGCTTTGTATATAGCAGCAAAACTAAAATGAATTCCCTTCTCCTGAGTTCTCTTACATGTTATTACTTACATTAGAAATATTACAGTTCAGCAGTTTTTAGGTTTTTCTCACTAATAACACTTTTGACAGGTAAGTAATGTAAGTACATATTATTGTGGGGAGGGAAAGAGAGGGAGAAAAGGAGGAAGGAAAAGGAAGGGAAGGGAAGGGAAGGGAAGGGAAGGGAAG